>NC_069117.1:47983326-48283326 GCF_025612915.1 Magallana angulata
ATTCTTTAATATGCACGCGCTGAGGAGTTGATCACATATTGACACATTATACAAATGAGAAAGATTGTTTACAATATATTACAGCTATTTTTTCCCACCTTTTTAAAGCATCAAAATGTAAAGATATTCTTGCTGTTAAAGAAATCTCCATGTCAGGTTTTTAACAGAGAAGCTTCTGTGGCAATCTGGATAAAAAAACCAACAAATGCAGATATATAAATAGCTTTGTAAATAGTTGCGGTCCCTCTGCTTTGTGAATTATGAAAGAAATAAAGTGAGAATACTTAGTTTATGGTAAAATGATGTAGAATACCAGATAGCCGTTGTTTTGTTAAATGGATAATATCGCATTGATTGTGATAAAAACAGCATTGCAGCAGTTCCAGGGGGACAGCGCATTGATGGCTGTGATACGATTATCCCTTTGGTCACATCAGTGCACGAGCAAAGCGGCAGCAAGAAATGTTCATTTTGTGCTTGTCAATTTGTGATAGACGATGAAAACAAAAATGAAATCCTAGCATTTTAATTGGTTAAGCAGGAAATTAACCAAACCCCAAGGACTTGTGGGACAAGTCTTCCAGCAATTCATATCAATGAATTTTGTTTTCAATTATTTTTGTCATTATATTGAATCAGAAACATCAAATGATACCTTGAAATGGGAGAAGATTTGATCCTATCCTAAAACAAGAAAACCATTTCTCATTTTTGGAAACAACTGATTAGGATTAGTGGTTTTTTGAGAAAATATAATGATAGTTACATCATCAGAGAGATTAAAGATTTGCAGATTAATTTTAATAATGTTTGCATTATCACTACAAATCTTTTGTCATCTGCAGAAGTAATCTGATGAGTTATACGTCTCTTGTTATTATTACATTTTATTAATTAGTGAAAATGGGAGTTTTGCTCTAATAATCTAAGGTACATATCAAGTGATGTGATCAGTTTCAAACCCACAATCGGACTCTCCATCGGGCATTTGATAAACCATTGTTCAAGTTGTTGTCAGTGGTGAGTCCCGAAATGACTCTATGAATGACAAAAAGAGATTCCATTCCATATGTCTAATGCTGGGATATTGTCCTACAGCAATAGTTTCATATATCAGATTGGACAAATAATTTAAGTAAAAACATGATATATGGAAATGGACATTATTAAATGATCCATTATTTGGAATGAGTCTGTCAGTTTTTTTCTCGTCTGCGATTTGGATCACATGATTTATCTGTAATTAATAGTAACGGTGACGGTTCTCCATTAAAGCCGAATGTTTGGTACACTCGGAAGCATTACAAATAATCATAGTCTGTAGAACTCTTGTCTTATGAATAATAATTATCCAACACAATATGGCTCCTTTTTGTTTTAATTTTACTATACGTTTCCGCACGGTTTCTTACATCGCTGGATATTTATGGGCTTTAGTTTCTAAATGAACAAACTCTAAATCAACATTTAATTAACACAATGAGTATAAAATTCAATATGGTACCTGTAGCCGAACTTTTATTGTCCTTGCCGTCTCCCATTTTTAATTAAAACAAAAATTCAATACGTTTGTGATATTGGCGCGGAGGATGATACATGTAATTTATCATATTCAGTGCGACTTGGATCCCCAACCTATCATTTGTAATAAGTTTACCATTACCATTCTAGGCTCCTTCAGGAGGAATCTGTTTTCTAATGACTTGATTGATAGAAGGATCTGTAAAGTATTACACCCTTAAATCCCTCTCTCCATCATTCACTGTCTGATAGGAAATAGTCTTTTTTCCTCTTTTAAAAGAAATGTCCACTTTTGGAAAATGTAGAGGTCTGGGGAAAAAAATGTGAAAAGGGTATTTTGAAGTGTTTTTTAGGGGATTGAAAAATATCATTTACATTGATCATAGCACACAGTCAATACAAACCTATTTCCTATTTAAAACAAAAAAAAATTGCCTGTTTAATTATCAGTTCAAATAGTCTAATCATGTTGATATTAAAGTACATGCAAAGAGCATTATGATTGTGAAGTATTGGTAATTTGTTCTGTGTAAGCAAAGCTCATGGTTTTGATGGATGTGACAGAGATTCTGCCAAACAAATGCCAGCAACCTATGATGTATTGTTTTTTACTTCTTCAGCTGAGCTTAAAATGGAATTACTCAGGGAGAAAGAAATGAGAGAAGGTCTTGAGAAGCAGCTCTCAGAAGAACAGAAAAACAAAGGTAGGTATCTTCAACATAACTCGAAACAATACAAATTATTGTACCATTTAGGGTAACAATTGACAAAATTTAGATTGCTCAGACTATGTATATTTTGTTTGGTTTTGCAGCTCTTTTATTACGACGAATTAAGAAAGAGAAGCGTGCACGTCGAAGACTTCAGGAACAAATGGGTGGCACTCAGATCGAAGAAAGCAAAAATATCATCAACGATGCAGCCAGCGTCACCAGCCAAGAGTCTGACAAACACACCCCTGGTGAGTATAACTCCAGTCCAGTGTCTTAGTATGTTATTTCATTGCAGGACTGGCCCCAGGATCATGAAGGTGTCTTAGACTTAAGTCACTTCAAGTGGCAATCTGTGATTAAGTAAGTACCAGTTTTTGGTGAAATGATGTTTAGTTAATCTTTCTTTGGTTTTATTTTAGATACACCAAATGAAAAAGAGACAGAGAAAGAGAACAATTCTGAGTCAGAAAGGAGATCTTCAGGTAAAATTCCATGATTAAATTAGATTGACAATGGGTTTCAGGTTGCTTATAGTATTGCATTCCCAAACAATTAACTCTGGAATTTTATATTATGTAATTTAACTTTTCAGATGTTCCACAGGAAAGACCAAGTCACCTTTTTGAGAATTTCATCAATCACAACAACAACAACAACACACGATTTCCCTACATGACGCCCCTCAAGGGAGAGGTTCAGTAGAGGGGGCCCCTGGTCGACAACAGTCGAACTGTACAAGTACACCACCTTTTTAAATGGAGAGGACCCCTGTAGGTTCCCCAGCATTTAGTTGTTCTCAAACAGCATAACACAGACAATAGACAATGTTGTAGATTGGGAAGGCCTCTAATACTCACCTCCATGCCAAGGACCGATTTATTTAAGCATCATCTACCGAGCAATCAAAAGCCACAGGAGAGTTTTGCTTGTGTTTTTTTGTTAGAGAGCTAGCCAAGTAGATCTGTTCTGTTTAGCCAATTTCAAGCTTGTCCATGCCATGTATGAAAATTTGTAAAAATCTAGATTAGTTCATTGTTTCTCTATTTGTTGTATATAAGATTTTTTGATGTACTTGAACACATTAGTTTATATGACATTACAATAACTTGTGCTTTAATACATTAATGTTAATGAGTTCTTCTGTACGGATGGGTTTTTTGTTCCCTTGTCTTTTAGAAGTTTTACAAAGGAAATTTGTTTGATTTCATTGTTGGGTTATAATGTAATGGTGCTTAGTTTGCTTTGGATTTATGGCTATATTCGACCACAAAAAAATACAAAAAATTGTTCAAAGGTCTGTTTTGGACTGTAATCATGAGTGTGAAAAGTACCGATTGTTTTATCCTAGCCTGATCAATTATTTTCAGAGTATCCGTTGTTGTCATATGTGAGAAGACAGTGCAATATATGTCCTATTGTGTTTAGTTGTTTTAGGTGCTACATTCATTGATGGTATCGTGTATATAGTACAAGCCGCAATCAATCCGGAAAGAGTCCATTGTTTGTTTGAATTTTGTAACATAGTCACGTGTAACTGAATATATGATGATGACATTCCTCATTCTGTCAGCAACAAAAAAACATTAAAAGGAAATTATAAACCAGTCTTGTTTTTTTTCTCGTTATCTTAAGGCACTTTAATTCTGTTTTACTTGCAGTCTTACTGGAAAATCAAAGTACTAAAAGTACGAAAAGGATAATTGCGGTAAAGAAATGCGCAGCATATATAATTATTCTTTTAAACACTATGCATTGCAAAATCAGCAATCATATGTAAACAAAGAAGGAAGCAGAAAATTCACATTTGCTTTGCCTATAATTGCGATTTAGAATATGAAACAAAACTGAAATAGTACTAAATTGTTGGTATCTATTTTACTTATATTGATGAAAAGTTTTGAAAATGACCGTTTTATCGGCAATTAAGTCAATACACGGAGTATCATTGAAACGGCTGTGAAATTCAGCCGGCCAGAATATTGCATATTTCTTCAACTGCATTTATCCTTTTGCCTGTTTGCTTTATATGATATACGTGCATGTAATTTTTTTTACTAATGTCTTTTTCAATGTATAGAATACTTTAATGAATTTATTTAAAATAAACTGAATATTTGGTCATATTGATGTACAGATAACTAACATTGAATTGATAAGAGGGAAGAAAAGAGCAATTTATGGTATGGAAGTTATTAACAAGAATTATAGCCGCAATTGCATTACGGATATAGATCGTAAAGAGGATAGAGTTTACGTACTAAATTTCTATGGAAAAGCATTGAATTTCACAAATTGAACCCCTTTTCGAAAGTTGATAAGAAGATACTAGTATACAGATATAGTTCTACTAGACTACTTGTCACAAATTACGGTTTCCGTTGTCGGATATATGTAGTTTGATTTTGGGGTATTTATTTTTCTTTTCTACCGTAATAGTTTAAGACGGGATTTTTATTATTATTTTTTTTGTGGGTGGTGATTACGCCTCTACTTCCCACGGAAAAATGTACTAGATCCACACTTTGCCGAAATGCATCCTGCCGATTTACTATAGTCGCTTAACATCAGGGACGTATATACGTTCCTGTTAACATAAGACGGCATAGAAGATCTTATTTTCTTTATCATTCAAATACACTGGGATTTTTCCTCTCACTAAGAATTTACGAGAGAAAAGAATTATGTCAAAATATATGCAAGATATGTAAATGCAGGCTTCACAATATCACGTGATCAACCGAGTTCGTATTCCGGTGAACTTCTTGACATGGTTATCTATTTCTCAGTTGATAAGTGATTAATGATACATTTAGAACATATGGATACGAACGATTCGTAAAAATGTTATTAAAATTTGTTGGAATTTGTTAAAATATAAGTGACCCATGAAAAACAGTTGCTTATTGACCATACCACTAAGTAAATCATCTGGAGGAAAAAAAACATAGGTGTTAATAATAATCTTAATTACGCATGATTTATACATTAAAGCGATTGTTCCACTGACATGTTGCCAGAAAAAAATAGACATGGAACATATATATGCTTCTTGAAAAACTATAGCTAATCAGAGTAAAATCCAGATACTGTACATCTAATTCATTGGATACTGCACAAGTTGCAAAAGTAGAGAGAAACTCGCTGATTGGTAGCGGAATTGAAAAATATCGATATAGTCTGTATGCAGTGTACTATAAAAGATGGCATCAATCACCATTAACATGCGCAGTGACTGGTTGAAGAGAGAATACAAGCACTTGCGACGCGCGACAAGCATCGACGAGGACACAAGAGATGTAACGCGACATAGCGTGATGGCGTGGAAAAGCGCCGTATACAGCATTGTCAACTGCGCTATTGCAGCGATATTGAATATGTTAACAAGATGTAAAACGTAGAATTTGAAATCGCAATGTATTCTCGTGTCATTGTTTCATACGTTAACGATAAACAACACAAAACAAATTAGTACCCCGTTTTGAAAAGTTTAAACAGTTTTTAGAATTGATTGATTGATTTTTCTTCAATTTTGGACAAATTTATGATATCACAAAATTTCCCCATGGGTGGAGAATCCATTGATACCTACTTAACAATATTGTTCGTCCAAAGCAATTCTAATTGATGTATTTATATAGTAATGAGTGTCTTTTCACAGAAAACACCATCGACACACCATAAGTTTAAACCACTTATGATTCAAATTGACATACCGGTAATTCGGGTTTGATCTTGATCTGTTCTGAGTTTTTACACATTTTATGATTACATATTTCTTCCCATTCATAATTAGGGGCTTTTGAGGAGCTCTGCATTTCAGAAGGCATCGGGAACCAGACTATAGCTATTGAAGACACGTCACTTTCAGTTTCTAGACCCGGGTTTTTTCTTTGAACCTCCACATGCAAATATACAAAAATAAAATAGTTGTTCTTGTATTTTAATCACTAAAAACAATTGCCATGCCTTGATTTTTGTCACTATTATCCTTTTGTTTACATTTTTTTAAATTAAACTTTCTATTTTGCATGTTGAATAATTAATTTCCAAATGGCTAAATTTGAGAATACCTAATTAAATGGAATACTTTTGAAAACTTTTCTTAAAGGACAAATTAGTTTTAAGAGCAAATCTTTTGCGTCATTGGTCTTAAAATTCAAGAGAAAAAATATACATTTCCTCAGTAATTGTATACTAAAATGGTCATAAAAAACGAAAACAAAAGAAATATATTCCATTTAATAACTTGATTTCTTTAGTAATGGGCCGTTTGCATTCACTGATCAAATTTTATTTCAATTAAAGGGAAATTTTCCAGGAAAAAAAGTTAACTACAATAAACCAAGAGCGAAGAACATGAGGTCGTTATTCTGAAATTTTCGCATTTCAGATGAATAAAGAGTCTGAAGATGAAAAAAAGTCCGGATTACAATAAATGATCATGAAAAGGAACATAATAGCAAAGTTTTATAATTAAGGTCTTCCGTTTTCAACGGAAGACCTTGTACTGATTCTGTTGGTAATTCTTTTTATTCTTTTTTTTCTTCTAGACGTTTTTTAAAACTCAAATATCTTGCTTGTTTGTTGTCCTATAAAGTTCAAATTTGCAGAGCTTATTGGTAGTTACTATTTCTCAATATCTATGGAAAATCGTTGATATCGACACTTCCGGTACCGAGTTATTCCCCTTTTTCCCCAAAATATAAGCATTCTTGTGCATGCAAAGGCTCTGAAACCGCTCACAGCCTGTGTTACAAAGTCACAAATCTTCAAAATAGAGAGTTTGAACGTTGTCCTCCGAGTTTTGTTTTTACAATTTTCCTCCTTTAAAGTTTCAAAAAATTAATTTGAATTTGTGTTTCAAAAAATGCTGATTTTTTGTTGTGTTTTTGTTATGTAGCTCTTTAGTTTAAAATTTTCTCTAAACACATATAGAACAAAATATGTGCAAAATGTCAAGGGCTTTCACTTGACACCATTGAAAAAGGGCTGGCCCCTTAAATTAGGGGTCTAGAGCACTTAAAAGTCTTCGCTTTATAACTCAAAAATGGTTAATATTTCGCTATAGCTGTCGATAGAAAAGTTGTTCATTATTGTGTTATCAATGTCGTTACAAAACTATTTTGTACCGGTAATGCGTATTATGAGTGTAAAAAGCTTGTCTTGTTAACATGTACCTGTATTCATTTGGCAAGTAAGCGAATCGTCTTCGTGCGAATAACGTACATATATTAACAGCTGAAAGTGTTCCAGCATATACGGGATGCTTTGATTCATTTGAAAAAGTGTCTAAAAAGTATACGTGTACATGTTTTTCTTACAGCCTTTTTTTTTGGAGTAACCTCTGTTTAGGTCCTATAGTGGACAACCGTTAAGAAAAACAAAAACGAGAAAATATTAACGTTCTTTTTCTTATCTAGTGAGATACATAAACTAGATTTAAAAAAAAAATAACTTCCATGAAATGGATTTGAGTCATTTTACTGCAAGCATTTCAAATCGACCTAAATTCTTAGTTGTGTGCGTCATTACATAACCCATCTCGCCCGCGGCCGAGAAATTCGATCGCCAAGGTCGCGGCTGGACTACCTAGCGGTCAGCGGTTATCTAATACAGAAGAATCGCGTCTGTCATATGTGATTTTACTTAGCAGCAAACACAAGAATCGTACACAATGACATTAAAGCTTACTCTTCTTAATTTGAATTAAACGATAGAATAAGAAATCGTTCTGTTTAATCATAAACTCGAACTGAAGCAGTATCAGACAGATAGATCAACTGTGGGATTAAAGGGGAAAAAAACTTATATTAATTAGAGTTTATTCATCATACTGCAAACATTGTAAATCTTCCTGGGTTCTGAGCTTTTTATGTGTGTTTTAACTTTACGTAAGTTATCCGATCCCTCTTCCGCGGCCGAGGAAATCGGTCGCGGCTGCACTACCTAGAGGTCAGCGGTTATCTAATAACAAGATATATATACAAGAACTGTTTCAATTTTATGTTCTTTTTGTTCACCTTCAATTTATTGAATGAAACATTAGAATGTGAATTGAGAAGCCCCTCTAAAAATTGATAAAAGCGATATTGTTCCAAATCAGAAACATCATCAGACATAAATCAATAGTGAATTTGTAATTCTAAAATGTTCTAAAAACTATACATGTACTAATAATGTAATAGATAAACAACGAAAAACCACAAAGATTAAACCTTCAAATGATCACCCCTAGAACATAGCCAAGGAGATCCCGCGCGAGTGGACAAGTGATCCGCGGTAGCTCGTGTTCTTCTGCATGTACTTGATCACACGTGCATGTTTATTGATATTTTGTACGATTCCAACTATTTGTGTCGAAATTTTGACCGGTACATGTAAGATTGACTTGTGTTTCAATTTAAGATTTTTTTTATTTACCCACGAATATTTCCGCTAGATACTGCTGAGAGGTTTTATAGATATCGTAGAAAGTAGTTGACGTCTTCATAAGGTTGCACATAAAATGAGAGAGAAGGGGAGAGAGAGAGAGAGCGCGCTCAAAATTGGAAGTATTATTTAGCCGAATTAAGAAAATGAAACAGTCTCCAAGCGTTCAAGGCAGGATAAAAAAAATCAAATATCAAATTAACTCATGCGGTAGAGGCAATTGCAACTTCTCTGGCTTTTCTGGCAAGTTTGGAAAAACACCTCGAATGTATTAACATCACCGGATGTTAGAATATTATACAAAATGGAGTCGCTTCCCATTAAAATAAGTATCGGCAAAAAGTTTTGTATGTCGTTTCTGTGTTATATTTTAGTGTATATTGATACCTTTAATGAAATATAGCTCACATCTCAACAGATCATAAAATGTGTTGTAATTATATCAAGTTTTAAAAAAAGGGGGGTCGTCATGGACGCCTAGGTAATACATTCGAAGTGTTTTTCCGAGCTTGCCAGAAAGGCCCGTGAAGTTGCGATTGGCGGTAGAGGCTGACACGATAGAATTGAGGGATTTAGTGATTATTTTTAGAATGTTCACATGAGTTTTTAAACAAGATTTGTTTAGATTTTATCGGTTTCATGATCACAGTGCAAGGGATTTTTTTTTTCAAAATGTGGCGAAGACCCATTTTTGGCGACTGCTTAACATGTGTACATTTTTCTCCTCAATGTATGTCACCTTCCCACCCGTGTGTTTATTCGGTCAGTCTATGCTAAGTCAAATGAATCCGCTCCACGTGCGACCGAAAATCTCGTGTCGCGTCAGCGCACATAGCCTAGAATATTGCCCCTGGGCTGCAGATCAGCAATTGATAAATAATTGAGTAACATTTGGAAGGATGCTTTCAATGCAGCGGACAATTGTTAAACAATAAGTGTTTAAATATTCGATGTCAATCAACCTCACATTAAAGGTGCGATATCGTAATCTGAGAATGTGGCTAAAAAATTAACCTGTTGAACACGCTAAACTTCTATAGTTATGAACAGAATAAAATATATATTATCAGAGACTTAAATAACTTAATATAAGTTATTTATGTCTCTGGTTTTATAAGTTAACAGTTTTAAGTCAAATATTAAATAAAATTTGTTCTCAGGATTAGAAGTAATGATATACGACTACATTAAGCAATAAAGTCGGTCGATCGTCATTAAATCATCAGAGTACTGCAAGTGTCGACAGTTTCTTATTTCTTTGAAATAATTGTAGTAGTTCAATTGCAATTGACTTGCAGACTATAATATAGCGACTTTTCTGCCTCCCAAAAATGTATGCATTTAATTGCGATAGATATTTGTTCTTGGGGATTTTACTTATTGTTATATGCACATTGATAAAAAAATCATTGAAGTTGTGTAATATGAGGTTGTAATGCAGATTAAAACTCAGCTGAATATATTATTTTTAATCTAGCTTGTCAAAATTGGAGATTGTTAACTTGTAGCTTGTTAACTCTGAAAAAGTCTAGAACAGAAGAAATAAAGTCTTTATAGCTTTCGCTACATCTTCTTATTTATGTGTACGCGTACATAAAAGCTATTTTAGATTTTTTTTTTTACTGTATAAAAAAGTGTTGTTTTTCCTAACCTTAAATTAAAATCTATAGAAATTCAATATCTACATGTAACATCTCAATAGCTTTGATAGCTTATTACCGCTTGGAAATCATTTAGTGATGCAAATTGACAAATGCCCATGAAAAGACATTATTGGACCCCAAGGGTTTCTTATCCTTTCCGACGATGATGAGAAGAACTCAAATGTGCATACAAATCATACATTTACATGTATATTTATATGTGATATGATAGAAATAATTGAAAAATATAGGTCTTTTTTGTGCCGCACAAAACGGGCGAAAAAGATTTTTAAACCCCACGAAAAAAAATTGAGGGGGGGGGGTTAAATAAAAATCACCTTGTCCGTCCGTACGTCGTGTCCGGTCTATATCTTTCTGATGGAGAAACATTGGAAGTGTTCTTACTTCATACAAATAATACTCATTAACTGACGAAGCTTCATGACCTAAACCCAAGGTCATTTGGACAAAGTAAAGGTCACTGGCAGGAAAAGTGCAAAATTTGTTTCCGGTCCACTTTGGAATTTCTTACTTCACACAAAGATTGCTTATGACCTGAGGGTGTGTAATGATTTGTTCCGAAGTCATTTAAGGAGAAACATTGGGAGTTTCTATTTCATGTAAAGATTCCTGATGACCGATGATGTGTCATGAACTTGACCCAGGGTCAGTTGCGCAAGTTCAAAGTCATATTAAACATGTGTCATATCTTGTATTAATGGAAATGAGTAAAAGCTAGAGTTTGTCATAAAGATTACTTGTGACCTGTAAATATACCCTGCCTTGTCTGACTCACTTATTAAAGAAAACGAACCATCCATTATTCTCTAACAGAGAAATACGTGAGTAATGACTTCTTTCTTAGCGGGGATATCATTTGTGAGCTTGCTAACAGTACCTTTTAGATGGTCCAGTGGGAGCAATGCCCCCTTTCTCTCAACCAAAATTTCCCTTAAGTTAACGCTTAGAAAATTGATTTTTGGGTCATTTCCCCCACCGCCACATCCACACTTTTATTATAATTAAATTAATTATATACATGTACATAAATGATGTACTTTTTAAAGTTATCCTAAACTTGAAGTAAGTTAAACGAAGAACTTGCCTGGTTTGAAAATAATACTTTGAAATTGAGTCTCGTTTTCGATTTCTTGAACTTACTATTATCATATTGATAATCCAGTATAATTAAAAACCATTTCCCTTCTCCTTACACTCGCCAGGTTCTGATAGACCTGTATCAATAACAGACTATACCCACTTGACCTCCACATTTGCATACAAATTAAATAAACACCTACTTAGCAAAGATATGCCTTTATCTGTTTAATGAGTAGTGCAATACTCAATCTAGAGGTTACATAGAAAACAGGTATGAATTAATTTTTTTTGTCTCCATTTGAAGAGTTCCAATCAATTTTCTAAAGCTCTAATTCGTAAGAAGAAATTGTCATGTAAAGATGACCTTTTATCAATACAGGGTCTGTCAGGCTCTGACAAGTGTCAGGAGAAGGAGGTATTTTAATGAGACTGATGGACAATCCTTTCGCGACACGAAGTTGCGACGGAAGACCTACTCGTTGCTTTGCAACGAGCTCGGCTCTAGTTTTATATGTGTGTTTCAAGTCAAGATGGCGAGTTCCCTTGGTGCACCAGACGTGCACTCCACTCTTTTCACCCTTGCATGAAATGAAGCCGAAACCCCAAAAAGATTTAAATGGATAATTTCATAAGTAAAACATCACAAGTCAAGCCCTACCACATACTTAGTAATGTCTCTTTGGGGTTCTGGGGTGCACCGGAATAAAACAATGAATAAAAACAATGCACGTGCATGGGGGAGACAAGGCGATATGCTTATATTCGATTCTATTTCCGGGTGTTAAATCTTTCCCTTCCTCTGTTGTTTGCAATCAAAGATTCCGAATTCCTATAGTTTATTCATTTTTCGTTCGAACTGATGCGAATTTCATCAAGACATTTACCCGTAATACAATATGACGATCATTATGCGCTTATAGGCTACCACGGAAAAGACTTAATATACAATCCCCAAATAACTTGTTTATCTCAGAAGAGTCCACTTCAGAATTCTGCCGGTCATTCTACGTGTCGGAAACCATTCAATGGATGATTTTACTTCAAGTGGTGTCAGGCACTTTTCACTCAGTTCAGAATTGAAATAGATAAATACTGAGACGAATTCGAAATGAAATATTTTTTGTTAGTCAAATCAAGTGTACATTCAGCTAGGTCAAGGGGTCCAAACATTAACTTTGTCTGCACTTAAAACCATATATAGGGTATAATTCAAAGGGAAGGACTGGTCCGGATACCCCCATCCCAACTATGGATGAGCAACTACTATAGTACTACTAAACTAATGGTCATATTAACGGGGTTTAGTGGTCAACAATTTTTCATACTTTTGTCTTTTACTATTTAACAAATTTTTTATTGTCAATGAGTCCATGACTAATTAGTCATGGACTCATTGACAATAAAAAATTGTTAATTAGTAAAAGACACTTTCATACATGTTTTTGTTCAGCTATTTACTATCATTTAGAAAAAAAAATCTATATATATTAGTTTTGAAGTTTAAAGATATAGCTATATCTTGATACAAAGCTCTTTTTTATGGAGATTAATACAGTCTAAAAATGGCCACGACCATCCAGTCCTCTTAAGGGGAAAAAAAATGAAAATTGAATATATATATATATATATTTTTTTAATAAAGGAAAAGACGTTCCAACGATTTCAAGCATTTTATGAAAATTTACATTAGTGTGTTCGAATTAGTAGCTTACACTGAGAGCAACAGGTAGCAAGCGTGCCTTGTAATTAGCAATCGGTTCTCGATTTCTATCGGTGTAGAATTTTACAGATGCGATTCCGCTAAGACAATCATAGCCAGAATCGTTCGCCGTCTTAGCGGGTGACAACAGAGGGAATATTTCGGTAGATTAGATTAATTATGTCATTACCAAACAGATAGAACAAGATCAGATCAGGCATTGGCAAACACTTCGAAATGTTAGTTACAACACAATTTCTGTCAATTTTCGGAGGCGTCCCGAAGGGAAGCGTTACATATGGGACACCTCGTGTCCCTACGGGAGCGGAGAATGATAACTAGTTGTATGTTTTTTACTGGGTAGGTAACACGACATGAAAGAGAAAGCTGGCTATGGCGCGAGGAAATGGTAGGGATTTCCCGTGTGGTCCCAGCATGCACAACAAATAACACATCGCAATAGGTAAGTAATGACTGCCTTAACAATAGACTGACGCAAAGAGCAACCGGGTCTTCTGGCGGTTAGCGCGTGTCTGCTACACAAGTTGATAATTGCTAAGAATTTCTTCATTACATTAACTGATTGGAATTGAAATATTGTTGAAGAGAATAAATTTTCTTTAATTCATAGACCATTACGAATAGAGTCTTCTGGTGGTTGGTTTAATTCGTACTCAATGAGACGGGCGCCAAACTCACACGGATCGGAAAGCGGCATTGCTTTCTCTCTCCCTCAATCCAAACGGTTTGTTAGAATTTGACATTTGATTCGATAATGATGAGTGTGATTGAACTCGACCAGCAAAGAGCCCTGTCTAGGGTAAAATCTATTTCTAATAATTTTCAAATTGAAACAATACTCATTATCAAACCAAACCGGAAGTGTCATAAAAGCCAGGAAATGTATTAGGAAATAGACCTACTCGTCACGGAAACAATCAGTTTTTAAATTGTATATTACTCCAAGAACGTCTGTAAAACAAAACCCCAATTAATCAGCCCTGACTTCAATAGAACTAAGCAGACACTTTCAAGATTTCTGAATTTCTCTGAGTGTTTTTCCTACAGTTATCGGTCGTCAGGCTTAATCAACATGTTGTCTTCCCCCTCTCTACCACGCAGTAATACCTTAATTATAAACCTCCAATCCTCCAGTTCATTTTCAACTCAGAACCCTTACCCTGAGGGGTCGTTTACACATACAGACAAAGCTTTGTTTGGAGGTGTGCCGATGAGTGTTAAGGTGAAATACCCAGAGAGAAACCAAATTAAAAACGTCTGCACCGTCCATCATTATTGTCAGGGATGGTAATTCTACCCAAAAGTGAAAGCTCCGACCTAGTTGGAATTGTTATTAAAGAAAAAAAATGCCCAACAAAAAAAAAAAAAAAAGAAAAGAAAAGAAAAAAAGAGCTAAAACCCGTGAAAACTTATATATAAGAAGAAAAACAAAACCCTAGTATTGAGAAACAACAGATAAAATTCGTTCTGATCGGGAAAAATATATACAATCAAATGGTGACCAGAAATCCAAGTACCTAATGTTAATTCAAATCATAATGATATTTACATGCATTTAAATCAATACCTTTATTACATCGGTGATTTTCCAGATTAAATAACAGTCGTAAGGCAAAAGTATTTTATTATTTTTAAAGGAAAAAATAGATTCCTTGGCCGGTCTAACACATGTCGGTTGTATTACATAAAGAAATACCTGCCTCTAAATCTGATGTTACATATTGTGTAATGAATTATGTATTTATTTAATTAGATGTGTTGCAGGTGCTTTAACAAAATTATAAATTATTTGAATGTTTATTGCACGTCAAGTATCAAATAATTTGAATTTTTAATGCAGTGCTCATCGTCTACAATTGATCATCAGAAATTTCCAGGAATCATGCTCTCAACAGTTTCTGCTTATACGGACAGGCGAGTCAATTGATAAACTCCCCACAAAAAAATCCCCTCTTAACTTCCATTGGGTTTAAGTCCCAATTTCGTTTAGATAATAGATGTAGGATAAATATGCATTTATATGATATACATGTAACACAAAATGGGGTGAAATATAATTTTTGTTGAGATGGAGTAAAACACTGCACTGTTTATTGTTTAATACAAATGATAAGAAATAATAAATAAACCCAATTGTGGACAGATGTGACATATACATTCACCAAGTGGTTTGATTGCAGATAACTGTGTGGGATCAATTTAATAGGAAATGCAATACTTATGATCTCTTGTAAAGGAAATCGCACTTCTCCGTAAAAACTGAAGAAATAAAGTATTGACACCTCTCCTTTAAAACACTTTGAATATATACACACTGCGGTCGATTAAAACTGATCGCCCGGGTCATCTAATGACCATCTGCATGGGCTACATTTTCTAAGTATTTATTGTACAGTTGTCGTCAATGACCACCATTCTCTTTTCTGTTCCTATTTGACGGGGATGCTATCGACAGCACTTGTATACCACTGTGCAGCTGTCATCTAGCTGACATCAGATGTAACTCAAGTGGTATGAGATGTAACTAAAGTTATCTAATGTAACTAGAAACGTCAAATATAGTTTGCATCAATAAGTATCAAGTATATTGCGGATGCTTGAAAACTTTATCTTTTTAATCAGCCCTTTCTATTATTATCATTAATTCCTTATCTAAACTGTATGTAATTTTGTAATTTCTTTGTATTTGAAAAAAATACCAGCTGTTTCACTCCCGATTTTTCTGTACATTTCAATTGCGTGTTGTCATCGCATAAATTGAAAATTTTCATTAAATGCGTCACACAATTATATACACGTAAACATATGGTTAATATAGAACAAACCTAAATTTTACAATAGGAAGGTATATCTTACTTGTTTAAGCACTACAATTGATTGAAAACTGAATTTGCTACATCCTGTCGGAATTTTAACTTTTTGTCAAAAGCTCTATTGTTACCATGCACTTCTACCCCACTCCCTCTAAAAATTACAAATCTGTAGTTAAAAATCCAAATTAATTACAAATTTATAATCAATGCATGTCGGTAGATAAATCACTGGAAAGAGTTCAACACAAAAGTGGGCGTTGCTTTCATCTTCATGATTTTAAATATTTTTTATTTTTTTTGATTGATGAGCAATATATATTTTACAAACGCATTATGTGGGTGGCTTGAAAGTTGAATGTTGAAATTCTATGCAACGATGTCTAGATGTCAGCATATCCAATTCAGTTTTTAAAAATCTTATAGATTTGCTGGAGTTATGTTAGGTTTTCATTTAAACTCAAATAGGCGAAATTGCATTAGTCTATACGATTTTATAAATTTTATAAATTCAAATAGAAATTTTAATGCACGACAATATAGCGATTTCGAGTATATACTACTAAATAAAAGTTCAAAACAATTTGTCCGTTTAGACATATTTATACTATAGTATATAAATATCATTGGGTTTTTAAAGCATTTTCAAAAATATGAGTTAGCTTATTGAACTCTTTTTTGCTGTCTCTTCATCTCCGTTACCATGAAATTCCTCGGAAGGAAGAAATTTATTCATACATTACAATTATAATTCGAGTACTGGGGAACTTGATACACAAGTGTACATCAATAATTTTAAGGTTATTTGGAATTTCAGACAGCGCTACATTGAACAGACGACACCATTGACAAAAATTCATTACATTCCGGTACTATTGAACAAACTGCAAAAAGTTGAAGGCAACTTCAAAAGATTTCTTATCTCTTCACTGTCGTCTGCATCCTGGCAACTCATGGCGATTCAGGAGATTCAATTTCATCTCGCAATAAAATCCTATTTCATTGTTATTCCTATCGGCATATGTGGCCATTTTGCTCTTCTTTATGTAGAATACACAATAGAACTTGCGAAATAGTACGAGAGACACCACAATCAAATTCGATAAAGCATTTGGAATTAAATAAATGGCTTAGGTAAAATAGTCTCGGCGACCAGAATTATCGCTAAATGATGAAATATACATACAAGGAGTTTTAATAAGTCTGTCAGTATGGGTCTTCTATGCCATGGAGAGATGAAATTAACGCCAAGAAATATAGCAGGAAATGAACAAATTGGACAGGTATTCGACATAAAGAAGATATCATTTGTCAAGCTTTAATCCACTCGGACTAAATGGGCCCCTCCCATTAAATCAGGCTACGCTTAATCCGTGTATTATACAATGTAATTTTCTGACCAATTTGGTATCCAAAACAACCTAATACAGGGTCATTAGCAACACCCCGCTTTTTTGGACATAATACAAGGCCAGCCAACAATGCTCCAGCTTATGGATTGAAAGCTTGAAAACTGAGCTATTTAATGCCAAAAGATAACCCTTTCCGATTTTTTTTTGTCGTGATTTGTAAAAAAAATTTTCTTGTAAGCTAAAAACTGTCTTTGCTTTTTTTCTCTCGAAAAAAGTAGTTATTTTATTAGGTTTCTCTCGTAACCTTTTCAAGTTATATGTCATTAACGCATGCGGCAGAGATAGTTGACATGATGACAAGATGTACATGTACTAAGTATTTTTTTTTTTACCTGCAATTTAATACTAGTATATCTCATTCTAAAAATGAAGCCGATAAAAGCCATGTGTATATTATAAAACAAAGTACGGAAAAATAATTAATTTTTTTGAAATAAGATTTAGATACATGTACTAGTATTACGAAATGAAATTGAAAAAAATATATAAAGCTGACAGCGTGACGTTTGGCCCCCCTCTCCCCTCCCCCCCAACTTTTTGGAAATAAAAATTGTCCTTAAAACAGGTAAAAATGTGAATTTCGAACGAACTGCCCCCTCTTCTTTATTACTTTTTAATGGCCAGTGTTAAATGTTATAAGGAAACTTTATTTGTAGATTAGATTAAAAAATCTAAATACGTGGCAATAAATGTATGGGTTTTTTTTCTTGTCAAGATATTTGGGGGTAGTAGGTGGGTTTGCCTCCCCCCCCCCCCCCCCACATCCCACTTTCAAAAACGATGCCTCGATCGTGCCTGATAATCACATTACAACTGCATGCATGCTAATGTGGGTAATGAAATGCAAAATTAACCAATAATTCATTTATGATTAAACATAAACTGTTATAATTCTTAGGACCACAATATCGTACTTTTTTTTCTGGGTTTAACATAATATCATGAGGACATTCAATGTTTGATTGACAAATTAAGTACATTAATTACAAATGCTTTAATTCGATATACGAGTATACATGTATATAGCTAAACGTACGTCCATGTACGAGGGTTGTCCCGGACTATAGCGTAGACAGAACACATAACTAAACGATAACTTAAAATCTGTCCACTGCAATTTCATGAGACTTTGAACAATGACAATGTTTTGTTGACCCTTTGGCAAACAAAACCAAAAATACAAGTCTGTGCTTTACTTATTTCTCGTACATATAAGTCCTTTTGATTCATAGGCCCGATATCTAAATAAAAAAAAGATAATTTAAAAACCAACCAAAAAGTTAAACTGCTTAATGCCACTCCCGCCATTCTAATTCTATTTCCTGTTTAAGAGGATTGAATTTTTGTTGTTGGGGTTTTTTTTTCGGTAGTATTTTTTTTTCTACAAATCCTATTAATACAGAATAACTTGGACGCATTGACGCTACTATATTTCATGCACACGCACAAAAGTATTTATCAATGAAATGCACATCCTAATTGTTGCCTATATATTACGCAAAAAACAGTGTGAAAAACATATCCCTTTACTTAAAGTTTTTAACATATGTGCAATATAGACATGATTCAATAAGAAAGAGGATATGACAAAGAAATGACATCACTTTACGGCTGGTATGATTCACCCTTTCCCGCAAATGATTTCAAGTGTGTCCGAATATTTCAACACGAAAACAACAAGAATTCAGATAAGGGTGCGTGATACAGGACAACAGATAGGAAGTTCTCTCGTTTTTATTGTTTTGCTTGAGCGACAGAAGTGATAGTCCTGGCATTGCTGAGCCTGAGAAGTGAACGAGGTGCCCCCTGAATTTGACACTTATGCTCTTCAACCCGTCATGAGAATACTCGACCTTTGACCCTCGAGATTGTCGAATCGCATTAATTGGATTAAAATGAAAGAAAGATAAGACACATATGATTTTCTCAACAATAAAAAGCCAGGTCTCAGTTTCAGACGGTATCGGACAAATAAATAAATTCTAATATACTTCCTCTGATCTTTGAAGAAAAAAAAATAAACGCTTGGGTGGCTAAATGTGGTATCAGCGAATCCGCACGGAGTTGGTATCTTTTTCTTTTATAGTTTTGATATGAACAAAGCTGTTAATTGGAGTTGAGAATGACTGGTCATTAAAGTTATCAGAAATGTGAATCGTAGGTCTTGGAATTTCATAAATCATCTTGTTTTCTTGGTCATTATTCAGAAACACGTGTTTTGTTTTATTTCACAGTGAAAATTTAATTTGATAAGAAACAGTGCAGCATATCTTTGTAGACATTGTTGTAAATTACTTGAATTATTCTTTATTTATTTGAAATAAAATAATCATACAAATTATATTAGGCCTCGTTGTGTATTTGAATACAAAACAAAGTTTATAGCACGGAATTGCAGAAAAATATGTTACGAAAGCGTTTATTAATCTCATTGAAAGTATGGACTCGGAGAAGGGGTGGGTCCATTTTTGGGCTGATTAGATTTATATGTATATCACATCGGCCAACACAGTTTCTTATTGCATTTTATACCAGGTTTCCCCATTCAAAGTAGATTCTGATCTCTTCATGTCTGGGAAGGGGTGCCTACTTTTTAGTCTCCCCTCATTGATAATTTTACTATCTTTTAAACTATTTTTTAGCTAATTTTTTCTTTTTTTTTATTCTCTCTTTCATCATAATATTTTTTCTTTTTACATGTTTGTAATTTATTTGCCCCCCCCCCCATCCCCCAAATCAAACCTTTTAATATGCTACGGCCTGCAATCTGGTATTGATGAAGACAGCAGTAAAATTTACTTTTATAGAATTTGGATAATTGATTTTCATGATTTTGTTATAATACCGAATGCCGAACCCTGGACTGCAATTCAGTTCGATCTGTGGTATACGGGAGATAACTCTCAAAAGATTTTGTTTAAAACGCGTCAAAAAACGTGATAAAAACTAGGCCTACCTTACCAGATTGTGTTACTAGTAATTATAAGAGCAAAATTTGTACATATGAATGTAGGTATGTGAATGTGTGTAAAAATGTATAAATAAATAGAGAGTAAAGAATGAAAAATGGATATATTGATATGCAATAGCGTACATGATCACACATGTGCAGGCCTACGTCACAAAGAACTGAACACGTCTGCCGATTATGTGTACATGTTCACAGCTGCCCTCCGGGACGCGGAAATCTTATGTGAATCAAGGCCCAAGCAAATCCTGGACGAGTTGTTAAGCTGTTAATGATGTGCATCTTAATTTGATCAGCTGAATGGAGTTAAATGTGACAGACTAAATTTGCCCCGGTGAATGAACTTTGTTCCACGGTTCATGTAGGAAGGTGTCAAAACAACACCAATTTCCCGTTTCTTCCACCGACCTCACCAATATTCTGCAATTCCATTTTATCGGAAGTATATCTTTGAAATAACCGATTCTCAAGAAGAATGAGGTTTTTTCATTCGGCAAGAAGAAGAGCAGGCCACAGAAATGATTTCGGCAAGCGATTTGACAGTTCAACAATGGAGTGTAAACATTGGGATATCCCTTCTTGTAACGTCAGAGAAATCGACATAGTGGAAAAAGTAAACACGCATAAATACCGACGCCGTTTGAAGGGCACATGTCGTGAACACTTATTCCTCTACAAACATTTAAGATTGTGCTTCGAAAAGAATTCCAACGATAAAGTCATCAATGAAATCATCGTCGAGATTTTCAAATGCGAGGGAAACCTCCAATCTATTTTTAGCGTTCTACTTCCGAGTCATGTGATCAGAAATGCGTATCATATCAACAACAATATACACGTGCTTTATCCCGGATTAAAAGCGAAAGTAAGAAGGAAGGGGATAAGTGAAGCATTTGAATTTTACCTGCGGTGTATATGTCTATCCACAGACTTAGCACCCCAGACATCGGGTGCAGGGTGTGTCCTAAATCGAGAATTTGATGTCGGTCAGTCGTTCACCCCTTTGCTTGCAGCAACCATGAGGCGAGACCCCGAGTTGGTCCTACTTCTGTTAAGGTACGGTGCTGATCCATTTCACTGTGCCCATGGTCCGGACATTGCATCCTACTGCGACCCAATAGAAAACCTGATCGAAGGTCTAAATAGCATAACTATGTTTAAGAATTCAGAATTTTCTCAAGAGACCAAAGAAGCGCTGTCGGACGAGGAAAGTCGCGGATTACTTTGTCTGGAATATTTCTACCGTGCGACTCCTCGCATCTACGTGACAGAGAGCCGGGAATTTTGTCCCCAGGAGCACTGTAGCGATGACGAGGAAAACCAAAGTCCGGGGCCCGGGGACAAAGTTTATCACCTTCACCCCGCCTTGGCTGGCTGCTTGGACATGACCCTGTTGTCTGGTCCCCGGTCTCTGCAGCACCTGAGCAGGTGCGTGGTCCGGAGATCTCTACAGCAGAGATGTGTTTTCACGTCTACTCTCCCCGATCTCATTTGCTCGCTGCCTTTGCCAAAACACGTAAAACGATATGTTGATCTTCTCTGCGACTAATTTGTAATTAACACAAATTACTTGTCATTAGTTATAGTATATTTTTTTCATTTACCATTGTTTTCCAATGAATTGATGTCCTTGCATAATTCACGGATTCAGTATGTGCTCACAACATCCATATGCACGAACGCTTTTTTTTTTTAGAGAACAGCCCTAAAATGAACTCATAAAGAAAACGTGAAAATTTTAATACCTGGTTTATATAATATGATATATAATTATATATTTATATTTTTTAGTATATCAGAGTTTTATTTATTTTTACTTGATTCCTTGTCTTGTTCTTAATTTACCTAATGCATAATTCTATTTATGTGTATTATTTAAATTATTTATTGCTATTTATTTGACAATGATTACAAATATATTTCATGTAAAAGCATACAGTGTACATATGTTGATGCATACAATTTACTAAAAATTAAGAAAATATTTATTTTGATTCAATTAAATGAACCTGTGATATCAAGGGTTTTCTTGAAATTTTCTGTTTTTAATTATATTGTCCTTTACAAAAATTTAGATTATTGATAATCAAAATTTGTTGTGTTGTCATGTACAAATTTTGATTATCAATAATCTAAATTTTTGTAAAGGACAATATTCTCAGGAACCACTTTCCTTACCTAAACATAGCAGCTCCAAATATTTTTGTATACGGATATTTTTTGTAAGATTGTAAGTTAAGAGTTTACTGATTGAGGTTGATAAAAAAAGTCAACAGCAATGTAATTTTAAAAGTTACAACGTGTTTTTATGTCAAACTGCAACCTTTATATTTTAACTTGTTAAGAATGCAATAAAATCTTGTGATGTATACATATATTATTTATTTCATTGATTACATTTAAATATACTTGTATGTGAATATGTTATATATGAAATTCCGTTAAAAATAAAATTATGTGCATGTGTTCCGTAATTTAATTTTGATTCGAATGTGATTAATGTACAGTATTTGAGTGCATTTTTTTAAACTTTGTAATATCTAAATTTGGAATTTTGGTGTGTATGGTTGTGTATTAAAGTATTCAGTTTCTTCCTAAATGGAATGTTTATATCTATGAAATAAAGCTCAGAAAGCAACACATATTGTGCATTTTATGTGTTATTTAAACAATAAAATGCTTTCTTTGCGTTAGTGGCGATATGTAATTTTTTCTGCAATGATTGTTACCTTCATAACCCGCATGAATCATCAAAGAAATCATCTTTCTTTAAAAAAAAATAACAGGTTGACAGAAAAAAAGAAGTGAAACTATATATAACTAAATCATTGTTTATGTACATCACTACATTAGATAAAAGAAATACATGTAGTCAGTTTGTCTTGTATGGAAATTGGAATCTTGATATTATCCAGGATTTTTCTTAGGTTGCTGAAGGTTTCCACCGATCGATAAACTGATTAGAACTGGATCGTGTAGATGTCAGTCTTGTCAGTTTCTATATACCTGTGAATTACAACCAATATCCATAAGAAATAGAGGGAATCAAACGTAGTGGATGTAAATTTTTACTAGACTAAGTATACACCGATCGACAATATAGATCTATAAGGTGATTTTAGATATTTTGTATTTTGATTTTGGCTATGCATGAATAAGGATTGTCAGGCTTTCACGTCTCGTATGAACTTGTCTCATAAGGTTGATTACAATAGTAATACATTCATAGTACAAGATGAGATCATATATTGAGCAATGCAACATTTTCACAACGATGGTATTGCATTGTATTTTTGGTTACTGTATAAATTTAAGGTTTGACCTCTCCGATAGGCGCCTGCCGAGGTAACTCTGAATGGTCTAGAGATCATTTTTTACACCTTTTACCAAAAGTTATTTTACGTCAAAGTTTCCATTCATTAATTTTTTTTTAGTATCAGATCTATTTTTCTAAATCAATGATCAGAAGATTGGCTGATTAAAAATGGGGTTAAATTCTGCTATATTTTAGTCACAGAGACGCAAGTTGAAATCATCAATTACACATGTACCCTATACTGTTGCGATGTTATGAATTAGGGGGTACGTTTTTATTGCAGTAGATACAAGCGCCTGCTGTGTGCGATTCCCCTCCTCTACTCCTGGAACACTCGCATAAAAAGGTCAGACTTGTCAGTGGCCTGAGCTGACCAGTGCACTAAAATTACCGGGAAATGCCGGTGTCACCTACGCATTCTATTCTTTATGTTTTTATTACATATTTAATAATAAACTATGCAGGCTTTACAGATTGTTTTGTCACACCAGATATATTCTCACAGTTAAAATAATGCAGCACTGTTGAATTTGCCGCTTCGGTTGTCTCCTGATTTACGTGTACTCTAGATTTGCTGCCATTTGCATTTTGGATAATTCATATGAATAGGTCGAAACCATGTCAGAATTTTTCGTAAGATATTAACTCTTACCAAAATCATAAGTCGTAAAAATATGATTTTTTACTAGAAAAAAAATTAATATACAGTTCAGCTAGGCTGTACTACATCGCTCGTTTTACCGAGGCAACAGTTACGGATCCATATCAAACTTCCCGGGAGTGGGGTCTAACACTTAAAAATTGTCTTTCTAAAGTGCAAAACTATACAGAAGAAAAAAAATCGAGGAGGGGGGGGGGGTGTTTCTGGGCCCATTGGAGGCCCAAAGAGCTTTTTTCTGTGTCATGGAGTTCAAGACGCGTCCCATGGTTCATTTAAACGACGATTCCTTTCAGAAGTTTTGGAACGTTTTAGGCATAAGCTGACGTTTTAATTAAAAATAGATAAAAGAAAATAGAAAAGAACCTCTTTGATTTTTAGTAAAGTTTTATAAATTTATTTGATAATATATATATATTTAAATATTCATCAGTTTAATATTTACAGTTGATACACTATCTAAAGAAAACATAAGATATGTACGTGTAAATTAAGTGTAAACCCTTTATTGCTATCCAACACGGAAATTTTCATATTAATCATTCTGGAGAACAGTTCATTTAAAAGCTCTCTGTTATTAGCAATAATATCAAGACACCTTGCAAGGCTTAATAATTTTGCATTAGAAAATTAGAATGCATTACAAAATAACGGAAGTCCGCAACGTAGGCTCCAGAACGAAGTTAAAAATGTTCGTGCAAAATGATACATACTTCGATATGTCTCAAAAGACTGGACAATCATGTCTAGTAACTATTAATATATTCTTTTAAATCTTATTTTTGTATGTACGTAATACATGAACAGTTAATTTAACACGTCAACTATATGAACGCAGTACCAGCGGGTTTGCGTCATCACGCGTTGAAAGATGGCGACACGGTGACATTAAACTTTCAGTAAAAAAGTAATAAATATGAAATACTGGACAAACACGTACCTTTTCCATCCAAATAAAACAAATTTAGAAGACAATAGGGTACTTTTGTATTTTGACAAAGATACATGTCTTTTACAACCGTTATCAAATTAATCCATTGACTAACATAGACATTCGTGGATCATTCTGCGTGAAGCCATGAAAATACAACCAAAAAAAGCGTGCTAGAGTGAATAAATAAACATATTCTATAAAGTTCAAAGAAATCCTCGTAAATGTCAAGAAGGGATGTTGTTTTGTCTGGTGGTTCACAGGGCCCGGTGGACGAGGGCTGCCCCTTTGACGTGGCGGCTAGCACAGCCTGATGAAAAACTATAAAAATCTAGCCTATTTCGAGGTCCAGTCCATTTTACTGGTCAGTTTTAGCACTATGGCGCGTTGGACTACTACTTCATTCTGTTTGTTCTTGAGTGAGTTTCTTTTTCTTTTGTCTTATTTGTTATTTTAGAATACTCTTTTGTCAATATAAAGTATACTTAGTATTTTTAATAATTAGTTTGATTTTTAAAAAAAAAAAATCGGTTCTATCGTGTTAATATATTGTGGTCTTTTTCTGTAAAGTTTTGGCGTGTGTAGAGAGTGGATTGATCCACACGGAATTTCATGTGGATGCGGAGCTTGCATTGGGTGTGGATCAAAAGGACAACGCCAATGATACCTCACCAATGATGAGAGAGTCAAACGACGCCTCTGTTGTATCAGAAACCCGAACAGACAGCAACGTCTCTAGCAATACTACAGCCGCGGACAAAATTTTGATTATCAAGAATGAAACAAAAGAGCTTTTTGAAGATTTTAACAAGTCTCTGGTGTCCTCAAATTCATCTCCAGAGACCTCTCTGTTTATCGGATCTGCTACAGGTGAAAGTTTGATTGACGCGAGCTCGAAAGGAAATGTCGCAGCCGTCGACGATGCGAATCTGACAAGTGATAAAACAACCCAGATCACCACTGATATTAAATCCACACAAACATTTTCTTCCCAAATTCCCCCTGACTCTCCCACGCCCACGTTAAGCTCAGTGACCAATTCCTCACTGGTTGCCAAAGAATCAGTGACCAATGCCGAACAAATTACTACGTTTCCATCCGTCTCCTCAAATATGGACGTCACTGACGTTCACACTCAGACCCCGCCATTATCAAGTACTGAAGTCTTAGCGTCTGCACCGTCTGATGATGTCCAGGTCTCAGTATCCGAGACCACAGGGGGAGCAGTCCTTGATGGGACCCTTGAAACAGTTTCTACATCGGCCCCTGCTGTAGGAGACGTCTCAACCACGCCATTACCTGCTGTAGCAGACGCAGAGCTTGTTGAAAATTTATCGATGCTTTCCAAGACAATGGATGGGTTTGATTTGATTATGGACAGCGCGATCGAAGCTTCGATCAACGAAAGTAAAGGTTTATTTGATACTACCGTGAGTGATACCTCTGCAGCACCAGCTAATCAAGAAATTGTATCCACTGGCGGCCCATCACTTGATTCAGGGACAACCGAAACTGTACTAACCTCAACTGGTAGTGTTTTTGAAACCCTTGCTATTTCCGCATCAAACAACATAGGTGCTAGCGAGAGTATTTCTTCCTCTTCAAATATTTCAACAGACACAACAACAAACGGGGTTGAGAACGTTGATATGGCAGCGTCGATGTCAATAACAACAGCGGTCGAAACTCCAATTGAAACAACGACCTCTGCGGACAACGTTGTTAGCGCACAGATTAAGACCACGGAAAAGTTTACTGAACCAGTCATTACACCAGTTGTATCAACAGGCGAAAGCTTGCAATCAACAGAAACTCCAACGGTTCCAACTCCAGTATCAGCGACAGTGAAACCCACAGACAGCACAGACAATGTTGTCACATCTACTGAAAGAATGGTTATATCTTCGGACTCTACTGTTGAAAACCAAGTGGGAACAATAAATACAGACGATCTATCTCCCCCTACTGTGGTTGTTGACCAGGCTACTTCTGATGTAGTAGAGACAACGGTAGAGACTTTAGAAAATAAACCAATAGTAGACACAACATCGGAGACCAATGCACAGCAAGATACAACAACCATGCAGAATACTGCAGAGTCGGTCTCAGCAACGTCATCAGCCTCATCAGGAACTGGAAGTACAAAGATTGAAGGCACAATATCAACAGTTTCTGACATGACTTCGCAAGCCGTCGAAGCAAAGGTGTCATCTACAACTCCACAAGCTAAGGAGGAGATTGAAGGCACAATATCAACAGTTTCTGATATGACTTCTGAAGTCGTCGAAGCAGCGGTGTCTGCAACAACTCAACAAGTCACGAATAAGAATACGATAGAAGTAGCAGTGCAGTCAACAACTGATAACAATGTGCAACCAACAGAAGAGGTCGCAACAAGCCAGCCAACATCAGATAACATTGTGCAACGAACAGAAGAGGTTGCAACAAGCCAGGCAACATCAGATAACATTGTGCAACCAACAGAAGAGGTTGCAACAAGCCAGGTAACATCAGATAACATTATGCAACCAACAGAAGAGGTTGCAACAAGCCAGGCAACATCAGATAGCATTGTGCAACCAACAGAAGAGGTGGCAACAGATCAGGCGACATCAAATATTGTTGCAGATACAAACAATTCGGTGACAACATCTGTCGATCTGGCACAAACAGCAAATCTAGTCTCATCCACAAGTTCAAGTATAACTGGAACTGTGGATATGACAGAATCAATAACAACAAACAACCTAGAGACAACAGACGCTCCAAGTACAAATGCACCTACAACAACAACAGAATCAGTCACAACAACGACAACAACAAAAAGGACGACAACAACAGCAACCACAGAGGCCCCCTCGACAGCAAGCACCACCCCGAGACCATGCCCTGTGTACCAAACCAAGTACAACCGGAACGACCTTCTGGTGACCACTGAGCCCGAGGGCTGTACCATGTTAGTATAAATGTGACACGCAATTTAGACTTTTGATCTTAATTAATTAAATATGAAATTCATTGTATCCATAGATTTATAACTACTGTTAATTTTTACATTTTTCTATATGTTTGCAATAATTACAGTATGGTACATGTATTTTTAAACAATACTTCCATTTTTAAGAGAGTACATGTACATGTAATGTATAAGAGAATATTGTGAAAAGACGTAATATAATCCCATTTTACATGCAAATCATAGTCTGATTATATACATACTTCATTACTTTTTGTTCTTTTATTTCAAAGGATTTCAAAGATAGTGGACTTGAGAGGTCAATTTAGGGGGTCTAACCGCATGATATGGAGAAAAATGCACGCAGGCCTGAGGTACACAGAAACCGCTATGAACTCTCGTAGACATAAAGTATAGTACAACTACTTGATGTCGTCATTTTGCTGAATTATAATCCAATCTTTTTTCAGAGGACTGCGGTACCCCGATGTTTCCTTCAAATACGAGGGTGAAGATGGTGGAACCGACGAGAAGTGTCGAATGCCCACTAAAACAGTGGGGCCCTATATTGTTGTAGATACCATACCGGGGCGATGCCAAATGTATGTTCTTCTCCTACTGAGCAACAACATATAACATTCACCCATTAACATGATACAGCAAACATGTTTTATAAATATTTCTTTTTTCTTTTTTTTAAAAGATGACCAATGACATCTTTCCGTTGCTTGAAAATACAATGCATTTTACTTGGCGCTCCATTTGTTTTCCATACGAAAAGCATCTAGAGGTTCATTCTTTATAATCAATAGGCGTCGACAGGCACGTAGCATCGGGGGGGTGGGGGGGGGGCAGCCCCCACTTTTTGGACAGCAAAGATTTTCATACAAAAAATTGAATTAAGATGGAGCCCCCCCCCCCCCCCACACACACACTTTTATTGGACCATGTTAAATTTTGAATTGAAAATAAGTTCACCGAAGTTAAAAGTAACTTTCTTCCCCCCCCCCCCCATTGAGTCTGCCCCCCCCTCCCACTTTCAAAAACGATGCTACGTGCCTGGTCGAGGTATACAAGGACGTTACGCTACGTGTACTATATTGACAGAAAGACATTCATTTTATTGCATTTGTGTACTAGTATTGCCGATGCAACAAAACCTTTAAAGATATCCCCTTGTACAAAGGAGTTTAACAATTTCCTCCTGAACATTAATATTCGTTGTTTAGTTGTCTTTTAAATTGTGACATTATATGCATTATTTTTGCAGAGTGATTGGTTTGAGAAGCGTTAGAGCCCCTATCCAGATAAATAACCCACCCGGAAAGAAAGGGCCACCACAGCGCCTCTTTAGGTATGTTCAAGTTTCAAACAATTATTGGAAGTTTGTTAACAATTTTCTGTATTACGAATACGAATGTTTTTTTTATCATTATTAAATCATATTTCAAGGCAAATTTACTTAAACTTTACAACCGTACAATTGTTCACGTACAGCTTTTCTTTCTGTTCACAGATTCCGATTAGTCATGCGTCCCGTGGTGGAATATTTAGAGGGAGACTTGCTGTAACTGGTCGGCGCCAAAATTTGTGGACATTCAGATTCTCAAATTTAGATGCGAAATAGTATTGTTATTTGTTGAAATCCATAAAATAATAAACAATTTCATACATTCTTGTGTGTTTTTGGTGCGTAAAACTGCGCCGTTAATGGCCTTGATTTTTTTTAAACAAATAAGGCAGTTATGGACATAAATGTTTCATCAAACAATATATATAAGGATACATCGTCTCAAGCCACGGGTTTTGTGTCCATTCTACATCCACATACCCGGTTTGTGGAAATAGAATGGACACAAAACCCGTGGCTTGTGACAATGATAAGGATAGGGACTCCAAAAATGTTTAATTCACCATTGACTTTCTTTATCAAATAGAAGTCATTCCGTCGGATATCTTGTAATTTTATTTTATAGCAGGATTTCCCCAAGGGAAGTTTGGCTATATAGAGGACCCTGAACCCCGCGCACATTTTTTACTTATTTGTTCATCTTTATATATAGGAATATTGTCGTTTTGTGAATGTAGTATGTATATAACCCCGATCATTGCTTTTAATCGTACATGTACGTATCAACTTAATTATTTTGATAGACCAAGACTATCGCTACCGGTGTGTACTTGCAGGATTAAGATTAATACATGTATAATTAAAAAGGCGCGAAACTTTTCTGGCATTATTTATGTTTTTCAGTAGTTATATTTTTACGACATTTTACTCCACTTGCCAGTTCAATTTTTAACTTGATTTATAGGCATTTTAAATCGACACGTTTTCTTGCTTTCAATGATTTCTAAAATGCATTGCAAGTATACATGTAATTTATATCATTAATGATGAAACCCAGATAACAGACATTTTACTGAATTATATTGCTTGGGGCGGGGTGTGTGGTGCAGTATGTGTAATATAAACTTCACCAAAGAATGTTTCTCAATGTTGCTAAATTATGGATTTTTTCGATTTTAAAATTTCTTTTGATGTCTTTGAATATATTTGGACGAAATAACATGGGAGTTAACTCAGTGAATATATGCTAATTTCAACAAGTTATTTGTTTTTCAGACACCAAAAAAAGCTTTTATTTTTTTCTTATTAAGTTCTCATTAAGTTGTTAGTTTCTCTGATTTATCAGTTCCAAATATCTTGAATGGACTCATAACATGATGATATTCCTCGAAAATAATGATGTAATTAATAAAGAATTTACATGTTTATAAACTGATAAATGCATGTAATCTTATCACATGTAAGAGAAAGATTAAATTTATAAATAAACTCATAACTAAATTATGAAACTTGGGCGAATATTATTTCTAGTTTCTTTTCCCTCTAGGTCATTAGTCTGAGCCAAAAATAGACCGATATTTACGGTCATTAGTGTGGACAAATCACAAAACGAAAATAGAAATAGAAAGGAAGTAGGCCTAATTCCCTGAAACTAAAACGAAAGAAGAATCTGCGTCTTTTATCCAACATGACACAAACGATAGGACGGGTTGACAATCCAGTAAGTTTTTCTTATCATCAAATAAGTTACACACATTATTGGATGGTGGGATGTTCCATTCTTATGCACAAGTTTTTACTGTTTTGTTTGTTCTCCTTACCAGCTGTTTTCCATACACTGTATTCGTCATCGCACAGGGACTTGTGTAGAAAAAAGCGGGTACCTCGGAGGAAACACAAGCCCCCGTGACATACAAAATTTACCATAATATGTAAACGGTGTGACCGTTGGACCGAGCGCAGATTTAACACAGTTCAGTTTGATTTTTGTATGATAAAATCTATTTTAAAAAACGCATACAGTAGGATCCGCCTGCCTATTCATACCATTCGTCAAAGTTAAACTAAACGTCGCGTGCTCAGTCTACATTATGACGTCATATTTCAGACCTAAAACGTTCAAGTTTTGTCTTCGGAAATAGCCGAAGAGAGTTACGTGATTCCGAACTTTTTTTTATTTCTTCTTTCATTGTTCATCAATTAAATTCATATGAATGCCGCTGTAATGAAATTAAATATTTTATTAAGTATCTAAAAGATCAGTTCCTTGACATTTATGTTCTTATTTTCCGTCTGATAATTTGATAAGACATACATAGAACAAGTCGTGTTTCTTGATTGAAACACTACTTAAACTTATCTGGTTTCCTTTTTCATTTCTTTTAATTCAAATTACCTTCAAATGAAACATTGGAACTTATCTAATCGAGTTCAGGGGCAATAAACATCGATAAGTACCAGTCAATCAATGATCGAACTAACTTTTTAAAAACAAAATGGCTGCCAATATGGCGGCGCCCAGGGCTGGAAGAAATTTTTTTTGGCCTTAGTACCCCTGATTCAACTTTCATTTTTCACTGATTTTCATATATATATGTGTTACCATTAATCCTCGCTTCGCGAGGCGGGCCTTGCCCGCCTCTCGCTGCGCTCGGTATTATTGCAATAAAATGCATACATAAAATTTATTCTCTTTTTAGAAGTGGACAGGCATAGAGAATAACATAAACTTGAGCTACTTGTAGTTTTTGAATTATCTCCATATTTTTGTAACACGTACATCTTGTGGAAATGAACATTGTATGGTGCCAAGAGGGTTTGTTCATATCAATTTTAATATGTAAACGGTGTGACCGTTGGACCGAGCGCAGTGCAGTTTGTTTTGTGTAAAACAAAATTTATTTGAAACGCACACAGTAGGATCCGCCTGGTTGCCTACTCAAATCATTAGCCAAAATTTAACTAAATGTCGCGTGCTCAGTCTACATTATGACGTCATGTTTCAGACGTAAAACGTACACGTTTTGTCTTCGGAAATAGCCGAAGAGAGTTACGTTATTCCGAACTTTTTAGCTCACCTGAGCTGAAAGCTCAAGTGAGCTATTCTGATCACATTTTGTCCGTCGTCCGTCTGTCCGTCCGTCTGTCCGTCTGTCTGTCCGTCTGTCCGTCTGTCCGTCTGTAAACTTTTTACATTTTGAACTTCTTCTCTAAAACCGCTTATCCAATTTCAACCAAATTTGGCACAAAGCATCCTTATGGGAGGGCGAATATAAATTGCAGAAATAAAAGTCCGATCTGTATTCAAAGCGGAGAAAACCTTGAAACTGTAGAAAAAGGGGGGTGCATTTTTAAAAATCTTCTTCTCAAGAACTATCGAGTTTATCTTAACGTAATTTAGCATAAATCATCCTTAGGGAAAGGAAAATATAAATTGCAAAAATTATAGGCGATTTCTGTTCCAAATTTGAGATAATTGCGAAAATACTTATAAAGAATGGCTCGTTATTCCATATATCGTAGACTGGCAATTCATTGCGATAGACTGGACTTATGACAGGCATCGCCAGTCTACCGCATCTCGAAAACGAGGTTCTTTGTTTGAAGCTGGCAGTTTGTTGTGCAACAGTTGTGAAGTAAATTGAGGTTAAATATTTCAACGCGTTGTCATTTTCACTTGTGATGTTGGTTTTAGCTTGTTTTCATTTTTTCGTTTCATTTTGCTTTTTAACTTGGAAACAATCGCCTTGTATTTGGAACATAGACTTCGGTAAATGTTTACCTGCGAAAATGATAAAATCTGATGCATTAACAACGTACTAAGTGCATTTCCCTCTGTTTTTATTGTTTATTAATTAATTTTCTGATTGTTCCAACAAGGATCAAACAAGTGTGTTGGTGTTAGCTTGTTCGGATTTTCGTTTTGTTTTCATTATTTACGCTTTTAAACCTGGAAACTATCGTCTACAGGTATTTCGTGATTTTTACGTATCAATTCAAACAGATACTTCGGTAAATCAAACAGTTAACTGTTTACCTGCGCAAATTAAGCAAAATCTGATGTAGGGGTACTGAAATACAATTCCTTCTATCGGTAATTCGGCATTTTCTTTTGCGTAATGGTAGATTAATGCAATAGATTTTGTTGAGATGCTCGACATTTTCTCGAGTTTATTCAGTTTAAATAGAGTTTGATATCGCTGACGGAAATATGTAGGTATGTACATGTATATATATATATGATTCATTTCGAAAAAATAAATTGTGTTCTTTATTTGTTATAGTGCATGTTTCTTGTGTTTAATTGTTTACAATTTCTATTTACTAACCATATTTGAGTGTTAAGCTTCGAATTATAAGCAAGATACAAAGATTTACTCACAATTCTATGTTTGTACACAGATCTTAAAAACTAAAGATTAAAAAAGTAAAAAATTTGTCAATATTTATTAAGAAAATGTTCAAAGTCTGTTCTTCCAGAAACCAACTTTAACAACTTATTGTATTGTAAACTTAATCTTTTTAGCTCACCTGAGGGTGGGGCCACAATGGGGGGGGGGTCGAAGTTTTACATAGGAATATATACAGTATATCTTTAAAAATCTTCTTCTCAGAAACTAATCAGCCAGGAAAGCTGACACTTGTGTGGATGCATCCTCAGGTAGTGTAAATTCAAAGTTGTGAAAATCATGACCCCCGGGGGTAGGGTGGGGCCACAATGGGGGATCGAAGTTTAACATATGAATATATAGAGTAAATCTTTAAAAATCTTCTTCTCAGAAACTAATCAGCCGGCAAAGCTGAAACTTGTGTGGAAGCATCCTCAGGTAGTGTAGATTCAAAGTTGTGAAAATAATAACCCCTGGGGGTAGGTTGGGGCCACAATGGGGGATCGAAGTTTAACATATGATTATATAGAGTAAATCTTTAAAAATCTTCTTCTCAGAAACTAATTAGCCAGGAAAGCTGGCACTTGTGTGGAAGCATCCTCAAGTAGTGTAGATTCAAATTTGTAAAAATCACGACCCCTGGGGATAGGTTTGGGTCACAATGGGAGGTCGATGTTTTACATAGGAATAAACAGAGTAAATATTTAAAAATCTTCTTCTCAAAAACTAATCAGCCAGGAAAGCTGAAACTTGTGTGAAAGCATCCTCAGGTTGTGTAGATTCAAGGTTGTGAAAATCATGATCCTCAGGGGTAGGGTGGGACCACAATGGGGGGTCAAAGTTTAACAAAGGAATATATAGGGTAAATCTTTAAAAATCTTCTCAGAAACTAATCAGCCAGATGATTCTTTATAATTATTAAGACTTTGGCCCCAGGACAATTCTTTGGCCTCACGAGAAGGTTCAGAGTTTGATGTACGTTTATATCCGATATATAAACTATTGTTAAGGATCTTTTTGAGAACTGCAATACTCAACATATGATATGACTATAAAATCATCCTGTCAGAAAGGGGACTAATGATTATAAACATAAGAATATCCAGGGGGAAATGGATTTTATTTATACAGGATCTACATGTATTATTGTACATTGTCCAGATAGTTTGTATTATGACTCCATTAAGCTGATTTTATCATACCTATTGTTCCTCAGGTGAGCGATGTGGCCCATGGGCCTCTTGTTTAAAATTTCTTCTTTCATTGTTTATCAATTTAGTTCATATAAATGCCACGGTAATAAATATGAATACTTTATTCAGTATCTAAAATTTCAGTCCCCTGATCTTAATAGCGAGCACAGCTCGCCGGCGCGCAGCGCCGGCGAGCGAAGCGAGCTCTAAGAACCAGTGTGCGCGGGAAAAATAACGAGCTAAACCTACAGTTCATCAAACAAAATTTATTGTCTACGTCCCATAATGCTCTCTAATGTTTTCACCCGTGGTGCTATGCCAAAAATGGCCGACTTTTAACTCGTAATTTACAGTGACTTAAAGTTTGAAGACTTGTTTTGAGTACCGCATATGCTTTGGCGAGACTCAAAAGATTTGTTACATGCTTCCATAAGTTCGTAATGAGTCGAGAAACGTAAACAAAGACGAACAAAGTCATGGATGACGTCACAGTGCACTCGCGCTATATTTCCCGCGATAAATTTAGAGGTGGATCAAACATCTGTATTGCGTGTACAAGCTATTTCAGTATAGACTGCGATACCTGTCTCATTGACGTATGATTTGTTTTTATTTTTTTTTTAATATAGAGATTTTATGTATATATATTAGCAAGAGCCATACTTACTGTCATATCGATCCATTTTTAAGCTAATTGTGCATGAATGAGTAGGGAGGAAATAAACAATAGACCATTTTGAAAAAAAATAAAAAGGAATAAAATAAAAAAATAAACAGTTAAAAAAATTAAGTAGATATGGCATATAATCAGACCATTAAATTTAAAAATGGGAAATTACACACCTACAAACAGGTATAATTCTTGCTACGCTCGCCAGAACGGTAGCACCGTAAAACATATTATTTTTATTTTCCATCCAATAATTTGATAAGACATACACAGAACTAGTCGTGTTTCTTGATTAAAGCACTTTTGAAACTTATCTGGTGTCCTCTTTTATTTCTTTTAATTCAAATTACCTTCTATCTAAATACTGGAACATTTTAATCGAGTTTAGGGGCAACAAACATCGATAAGTACCGGTCAAACAATGATCGAATTAACTTTTTAAAAACAAAATGGCTGCCAATATGGCGGCGCCCATGGCTGGAAGAAATTTTTTTTGGCCTTAGTACCCCTGATTCAACTTTCATTTTTCAATGATTTTTTTATATATACGTGTTACCATTAATCCTCGCTTCGCGAGGCGGGCTTCGCCCGCCTCTCGCTGCGCTCGGTATAAAATATTAAATTTTGTGGAAATTCCTGGTATATGTTGAATAAGTATTGGAATTGACATGATCAATGACCGCGCCCCATAATGCAAATATTATACTTAAAATATAAACGGTGTGACCTAGTGCTGATTTTTTTTTGGTTTAAAAAGAGACCGTACTGGCGTGCGACCAGTTCTCGCAGAGTATCATTTCTCGCCAGTACATTGTGACGTCATTTTATCAACACATAATATTATAGACGAAAAATGACGTCACAATGTACTGGTACTGGCGAGAAATGGTACTTGGCGAGAACTGGTCGCACGCCAGTACAGTTTGTAACTTAATTCTACCATTTTAATGTACACTATACACAACTGGATCTTTCAGCCTACTAAAATCATGAAGAAAACGTTGCTTGCTCAGTCTTCAATTATGACATTTTTTTTTTATTTACATGTATAAGAACAAGTGTGACCTTGGAAATATCTGAGCTGATGGAAGGAAGATGATTCCTAAATTAATACTTGTAAAAATTTAGAATGGTTAAGAATTGAAATATGCTACTTTAATCAATATCTAAAACTTATTAACTTGATGTATTTGTTTTTTTTCCTTTAGATGTTTTGATAAGACGTACATGTATGAAAGAAGTATTTCCTGATTTAAGCACTTTTGTAACTTACATGGTGTGCATTATTGATTATTTTTATCAAAATCACTTAAGATTGAATTCTTAGAAAGATTTTGAAAGAGTTTAGGGGCAATATACATCAGAAAGCGCCAGTTATTAATGATTGAGTTGACTTTGTTGAGCAAAATGGCTGCCAATATGGTGGTTGCAATGAGCTTGAAGAACATTTTTTAGCTGTTAGTAGTAGTACACCTGATTCAACTTTCATTTTTCACTGATTTCCCCATATATACCTGTTGCCATTAAGCCTCGCTTTGCAAGGCGGCTTGTCCAATTCTTGTTGCACTCTGTATTAATCGAGTGTGTTTGGTTCTTGGCCATTGTGATACAAAGCCAATAAGTTATGTCGCTTGGAATAGATAATATTAGATTTGGCACTGTTACCTACCCCTTCCTCTTTTTCTAACCCTCAACACTCAACCTTTTTTGAAATTTTTGGACACAAATCAAGGAAAATAACTTATTAAAGTAGTCCGAGTATCGCACTACGTCATAATACGGATTTTACAATATTGGTTCGACTTTTACAAAGCGTTTTAGATACCCGGTATTGATTTTGCTCTACATCGCTGTTGTAAACAATGGCAATAATAAGCAATTAGAACGGTAATATATGTATTCTATGAGAGATAGAAATGATTAATGTTGAGAAACTCGATTCTGTTAAAGTAAAATGAAAAACGAAGTTTCTGATTAACCAGGATCTCAGGTATGCTTATATCTTCTTTGTTTTGACCCCCCCCCCCCCCCCCCTCCCGAATTTTTCTTTTTCTTTTACTAAAACCGGTTTAAATTTAGAGACAGAAGCTATTTCGAATTTAATCAATTGTCAACTAATTAATGTTTAAATGATATCTGACATTGTTGACAGATCTAGGCAGAAAACTGTAGCAAAATGTGATTTTTACGGATTTTTTCGTCAGGGTCTACTTGGTTTAGAGCTTATAGCGTGAAAAGTAATCCGTCAACATATGATTTATTTTACCAAATCTTTTTTCTAAGATGTCAATCTATAGAATAAACACCATGAATTTAAGTTTGAGTCCATAAAATAGTAAAAAAATTACCAAACGCGATACTAGCATTGCATTTTTTGTATTCCCTTTTGATACATCAGGTCCATAAAGCGTACTTACTTACAAAAACTTGCGCAAAATTATTGATGAGATATGACTTAAATAAATATTTATACTCTATTTTGTATGTTCAGTTCTAATTTTCCCAAAATTGGTAATTATTTTTAGGAAAAACGAACGTCTGCCAAATTTCATAATTGTCAATAATTTTCGCAAGGGGGTACATCCGTCTGAGAGGTGATAACAAACAAACTAGCATGTAAACATACATATTTTCTTTTGTATATGTATTGCTAGAATGTATATTTATCATTTAAAGCTAAGCTTTTAATAATTGAGCCCATTTAGTGCCGAGTATAGGACTACCTTAAGTGTTGTACAGGAAAGTAAAAAAGTCAGTGAATTTAAAATTCTTCTAACTCTAAGGTTTACTTCTTGTCTTCCACAGCTCTGAAAAAGGCGAAAATTATTACTGATAGTAATTGGAAAAAAGGAAAGAAAATATTATAAATACAACTAAATCAACATTTATTACAATATTTTTCAGCTCTTGCCTTTTGAAGGTGACATTCCAGGGGGACTACAGCCTGGAAAACAAGTTTTTGTGCAGGGAAATATCCCAAACCATGCTAACGGGTAAGCTTTCGAATCTCCCCTTTTTGTGTCCAAGTAGAGATGGAAGTTAATCAGGCATAAATATTGTTACATGTTATTTGGTCTGTATTTTTGTTCCAACTGCATGGATTTCAATGTTCCTCTATACTTCTGAAGAATCAGGCTTATCATTTTTTCTTACAATATACAAGTTATAAACTTCATGTTTAATTGGACGGTATTTGTTTTTTTTCTCTCCATTTTTGCCATGTACATGTATCTATTAACTAAAATGAAAAAAATCATTACTATTTCCATGATATTACTTTAATTTATGATAAAACAAATCTTCAGCACTATTTTGTGTTGTCTTGAACATTCTTGCACCTCCAAATTCAGCACATGCAGTCTTAGCATAAACCTGGCAGGAAATAAAGAAAAAAAGGCATTTTTATTTAGTCTCCACTGATAAGATAACCTGGTAACACTCAATAAAATGAGCACACAGCAGAGAACTTTTTCAACCTAAAAATCAATAAGATATTGAGGCTAATTTTTGAGAGAGAAAAAAAAATGCAGGTGATACAAAAACAATAAGGACACACAGCATCCATGAGTCGATAGCAGATAATGTAGATTGATCTTCAATGTCCGTCAAGAAATAGTATTGTACTAATTGAACTGTACTTTTTCTGTGCACTGGATATTGCAGTGGTAAGGTGTCGAAATAGTGTATAGAGAATAACTTGCAAACTATATACTCATATATTATTCTGTAGTTATGCAGAATTCATCAGTAATTGATCTGATGCCTTTTTTCTAGCAGTCAGGACAATGTGTCACCTGCTGTTAATTTACAATGATGCAATATCACAGATACTTAACAAGCTATATTTTTTATTGATAATCGCTGGAAAATTCTATGTGATTTTTTTTTTACATGTAACTTGATGTTAAGGGAATACATGTATAATCAAAATTAGACATGTAAAACTACTCCTCTTAACAATATGCAATCCAAGATCTCTTGTATAGCATATAGAGGAGTGGTTTACATGTCTTGATTTGAATTGTACACTCAGTTAAACCTCATTATCCAAAACTCCATGGTACTGAGAAACAATTCCAATAAATCCAAGAATGCGAGATGTTGAGTTAAAATACGAAAATTGAAAGAAAAAGTGTTAAGGACTTCCAAATCGCTTTGACATATCCATTGTATTCAAGGTATCAGTTGATTGATATACTTAGTTCAACTAAAGTTTAAATTTGTGTATATACTGTACATTCCTGATTAAACGCAAGGAATAAATATCCGCGTAAATTCGTGAGAGGCACATCTCACAGATTTTAAAATCTCGCTGTTATTTTTCTGACAAATGTAAATTAAAGAAACTATGATAAAAATCTGGTGTTTGTGATTTCATATTTTCGCGTTTTGATGCAGAACGGTTGATTCGCGGAATTAAGTACTCGCGAAATATAAGGAATTTACAGTATATCCTTGTTTTGCAGCTAGCTGTTACAAGTTAGCTGAAATTACACAGAATTGTCCCTAATGAGATACTGGTAATCAATTCCTTATCAAACTATAGAAAATCTGTCCAATATAAACTTTACCATGTTAGATTTGGCATCAACTTTAAGTGTGGGAGAGGGGATGGAGCAGATATCGCCTTTCACTTCAACCCCAGGGTCAGCCAGGGCTGTGTCGTTCGTAACACAATGCAGAACGGACATTGGCAGGCAGAAGAGAAACACGGAGGAATGCCTTTCAAGAAGGAAAAACCATTTGAAATCATCTTCTTGATTGAAGAAAGCCAATTCAAGGTATTTGTCAATGGGGGCAGAGGTGTCATTAGATTAAGGGTACTAACCTGTATACATCCAACCCAAGAGACAGTCAGTCAATGGTGCTTGCGCTTTTCACCGAAGCTGTTTCATCCCATTGTAGAACATATATATATATAATGATAACTGCAGATCTGTTGCTTTACAAGAACATTGGATTGACAGGCTGTAGTGTTTCAGCTACTCATATACAAATAAATTTATAAGTTATAACGTACACAAAAATATGTACTATATTGCATGGATTTATTTCAATTCGAACAAGTGCACTGTTATTAGTTTCTGTTGTTTATTTATCTTAAGACCCTAGAGAGAGTAAGCTTTCATTATTAACAGTGATGTAAGAGCATGCTAAATTTCTCAAAGACAATAATTAACAGTTATGAAGTTATTCATCTAACTTCATTTAAAGAGTTTGATACATTAATATTTACATCTACCAAGCATAATTTCCTCTATTTCTTACGGAAACTTATAGTTGATTCATAGCTCTATAGAAACAGCCAAACTGAAATCTACATGCACTATTTATCGATTGGTCGAAATCTACAGCGGCTGAAAGTGACAGGACTGAAATTGACACGCCCTGTTTATCGATTTATATGAACCTACAGCGACCTTCGTAAAATCCCGCACTGCACGAAATAATCATGACGATGCCAGACTCAAAGTCCCACAGGAGACATTTTGGCTGTTTCTTCAAGCTAACATACCTTTTTACATTAACAGTAATTTTATTAGTGAATTTTACAAACTTTTCATAATCATTTTATTAATTAGTTAAAGAAAGATGTTAATATAAACAATAAAATGCTTTCTTTGATGATTCATGCGGGATATGAAGGTAGCGACATTGCAGGAAAAATACACAACCCGCTAATAGGGGATTAGCGGGTTATGCACTTTTCCTGCAATGTCACTACCTTCATATCCCAAATGAATCACCAAAGAAAGCATTTTATTGTTTAAATATACTCAAGGGTTTTTATTACTGCCTCACGTTAATTTGATATGGAAAGAGCATATCATTTGAAACTTTTAGTGAAATTCACATGAAAATGACCATACATGGTATTCAAATGAATTCCTACATGAAATTCACTTGAATTTTGAGTGAAAATTTACTTGAAGTCTGAGTAACGATGATTTTATCTGTGTCCCAGCTGATTATCATTAGTCTAATGATAGTTACACAACATTTTTTAGTCTAATGCATATGATTAGACCTTTTTTTTTATGACTCATACAGATTGCAGTGAATGGGAGGCACTTCACAGAGTTTCAGCACAGAATCCCGCTGCACAGAGTGAATGCCCTCCAGATTCCCCCGGGGGTGTCCATCTTCTTCATCAGGTTCGACGCCCCGTACCCAGCAGCCCCAGCCATGAGTTACCCATCCAACAGCAGCTACCCCCCACAACTGCCAGCCCCTATCTATAACCCGGTGAGTCTCATTATTGTCTTAGGACCCTCTATATACTAATGAAATTTGATTTTAAGCTTACCTAAGCTGAAAGCTCAAGTGAGCTTTTCTGATCACTTTTTGTCCGGCGTCCGTCTGTCTGTCCCTCCATCTGTAAACTTTTTTACATTTTTTACTTTTTTACATTTTTTACTTCTTCTCCAGTGTAGATTCAAGTTATTCAAATCATGATCCCTGGGGGTTTGGTGGGGTTCAAATTTTTACATACGAATATATTGAGAAAATTCTTTAAAAATGTTCTTCTCAAGAACCAATTGGGCAGAAAAGCTGTAACATGTGGAAGCATTCCCAGATGGTGTAGATTCAAGTTTATTCAAATCATGATCCCTGGGGGTTCGGTAGTGCCACAATTGGGGGTCGAATTTTTACATAGAAATATATAGAGAAAATTCTATAAAAATGTTCTTCTCAAGAACCAATTGGCCAGAAAAGCTGTAACTTGTATGGAAGCATCCTCAGGTAGTGTACATTCAAGCTTGTAGAAATCATGATCCCTGGGGTACGATGGGGCCACACAAGGGGTTGAAAATTTGATGTAGGTTTATTTAAACAATAAAATGCTTTCTTTGGTGATTCAATCGGGATATGAAGGTAGCGACATTGCAGGAAAAATACATAACCCGCGTTATAACAGTTACAAAAGGTGCCCAACATAAAAACATCTGTAAAATATTTTGAAAATTATTTAAAACAGGATCAATTTAACTCATTCTTTATCCCGATATTTTTGATATGGCTTCATAAAGTTGATTGTATTTTGTCCAATGTTGCGCAGGTGAGTGATGTGGCCCATGGGCCTTTTGTTTTTGTTATGAACTTGAGAAAATCATATTTATGAACTAATTATTTGATACATGTAGTGCAGCTTAAGAAATGTACAATCACTTAAAAGATCAAATCTAATAAATTGTACTTTTCAGCCTATCCCATACGTGGGATTAATCCCTCCATATGGGCTTCAAGTTGGAAAACTTATCTTCATTTCGGGAATAACACGAGGAACGGACAGGTATTATAGTCAGCTTCCTTTAATTTCTGTTAAATTGACTCAATTAAATTGTGTGCTGCATTTTGAATATACCACTAAAATGTTTTTATAGGCATTTGAATTTTTATATTTTGAAGATTCACTGTGAACATACAAGAGAGTCCAGCTGGAGGGAGTGACATAGCTTTCCACTTTGATGTCAGATTTAACTGTGGAAACAATAATATCAACGAAGTTGTCCGGAACTCCATGAGTGGAAACAGTTGGGGATCAGAGGAGAGACACAAGCCTTTCTTCCCCTTCAGACCCCAGGCTAACTTTGATCTGATGATTCTCTGTGATGCTCATGTATTCAAAGTAAGGTCATCTTTGTGTCAAAGTTTTAATCGCTATACTGTAACAAAGACTGAAATCAGTCAAAGTAAGATCATCTTTGTGTCCAGGTTTTAATCGCCATTCTGTAACAAAGACTGAAATCATGCAATCATATAAGTCTTTCCTTTGTTACATTGTCACCAATTTCAGCTTTAAGTTTAGATAGATGTATATGGTATCTGTTATTCAATATTTTTCATAAATGTTGATGGTACATATAGTATATACTTTTTGAATTCCAAAATGAATGTTAATGATCTTGAACCCCCCCCCCCCTCTCCCCCTTTCCCCTCTAGATCTCCTTATGCACTTCTTTCATTTAGAAGCAAGGTGCATGTGTATTCAAATTCAATAAAAGATATTCTATATAAAGAGTATTATAGACTAACTCTTTGGATTGGATTATAGGTGGCAGTGGATGGGAAGCACTTCATTGAGTTCCAGCATCGGCTTCAGCCCTTGGGTCGGTTCCAGTATCTCAGCATTACCGGTGACATCAGGGTCACACAGATCAGATACCAGTAAACGGTACACAGGATGTTAATGTCAGAAAGAAACTAGAGACATTTTCAGAAACTAAAGGTCAAGAGAATCGAGAAATGTACCAACGATACATGACGATCAAAAATGGCTGTTTCATTTTGCTTCTTTGTGGTTTAATTCGATTTTTTTTATCGCTTTGTAAGGTAACAATAGCAAGGTTTTGTATGCTTTTATTAGTTTTGCGGCTATGGTATCAGGTGTCAAGTACATTTTGTACTTTTAAAATAAATGGCTATAATAAATGATGCCTGATATTGGTATATGATATATCAAAGAGATTTTTAATCCTGCTAGGTTAGCATCATCATTCAACATACTACACACACAGATATACACATAAAATCAATGCAAAAAATGAGCAATACTCTTATAAGCACATGCGTTTAGCCACAGTTTATTGTCCTTTTAATTATTATCTCTCTTGAACCAAGTGCAAGTAGGTTTCTACTTTTGAAACCCCTGCGGTACATCTGTTGAACTCCACAAATTGTAACATTTAGAACTTGTCAACTTAAAACATATATGCATTCATGTATCATTAGATTCCACACACCTACACGCATCCCATTTTCTGCTAATTAATTCATAAATAATTACTTGTATGTTCATGTATGTTATTAACAGTATGGAGTTATTGATTGTCCACTAATCAACCCCTTCATGGCCCTTCAGCAGGACAAATTAATGTAGTTATTAGTTTTTGTTGGCAGATAATTTATTAATGTTTAATAATTAAGGCATTTTTCAAACTATCTGTTATAATTAAGGCATTTTTCAAACTATCTGTATCTGTTAAGATCAGTATTGCAGATATACGTATTGTAAAACATTGTTTAGAAAACTTGTATTTTGCTTTTTTGATTTTTTTTGTCCTTTTTTTTTTGGGGGGGGGGGGGGGGGTCATTTTTGCTGTTGGTATTGAATTTTTATTTTGAACTTTTTTTAGAACAATTTTTGGCAAGCACTGAAATCTGGCTAACATTTTAATCACAAAATGTGGAAGCTTGTTAAACAGCTCAGAAATGACATCAGTTGGGATTGAGAAAGTTGTGTGATAAACAATTTGTACATACCATAATTTTCAAATGTATTAAATCTAATTCACTGTTCATAACAATTGACATCTTTAATCATTTGGTTCAGAAAATTTATCACTTGAATTTTGTTATATAATTGATCTAATTCTACATCATATATAGTTTTACCTTTCAATCTCTTCTTTGTCTGGAGATAGAAAAATGCTACAAAATGGCCCCAATCACCCAAGTCTCATAGTTGTATTTGAGTGAGGGTTCTTGCTAGTAGGTGTATTTGATATCCTTTTTTCAAACTACAGTAAATGTATCAAAATATATTGCATCACACTTACACGTGTATTCAGTTAGAATATCTAGTTCAGTGCTTTTACTAGTTTTTCCCTCAAGATTATGGTGATAATCCTTGTAATCTATCGCAGCAAAAGTTGTGCAATGGTAATTAATCAAAATAAGGTTGTATTGTGATTTATTTTAACTTGCCGTTCTTGCCCTGTACTTTCAATGCTATAATATATTACTTTGACACTCCCTTAACACCCTCACCACTCACAGACCCACACTCAGGATGATTCAGTCACCGACTCTCTTTAAGTGATTAAAATGGCTGTATTTTCTCTGCACTGTTATTCTTGTAGAAATCTCAAATCACATTGTATGTATTATTGTTCTGAATATATTAGGACCAAAAGATGCTTTGCTTGTTTATAACTTAGTTACTTGCTAGTATTACTTGATGTCTTTCTAGATACATGTACTTGAAGTTAGCCAGATTAACCTAATGAATTACTAATAAAGTATCTTGCTTACTACAGTGTATATATATGTATTTTAGATAAGTATTTCACGTATACAAGAGCATATTTTTTGTTATTAACCCATCATCTCTTTCTATGGGGGAGCTTTTTAAAGTCATACAATAATTTTTTGGAGGATATTTCGTATTACTGTATTAATTAAGTGCAGTATGATTAATTTTTAATATTAGTCTTTGAAAATATTATTGTAAAACATTTTGAATGCATTCTTATAATGATTAATTTTGATAGTTAAATGTTATATCTATGACTTATTGAAAAAAAAATGAAATTACATGTAAAATTCATGTATCCTGTAAAATACCTAGCATTAATGATATGTGTTTTTGATTTCTTATGTTTTTTCTCTACTGTCAAAGACAGTTATTGTTTTGTCATAATATGTAGTATTAATAAAGTTTGCATGCTACACTCAGGTAGTCATTTGTTATTTTTAACATATAAGCTGTGAGGTCACAGTTGTCTTGGAGATTGCAGCTATCATATGGAAATTAGTTGATTCTAAAATAAAAAAAAATATTGACTAATTACTGAGAAGAAAAACTTTGGTACCCCATTACTCTTAATTTGGCATATTGCAGTTTAAATTGGCATTCATTAACTAACTCTGAATAAATAAGCAACATAAAGTGCATGCTTCTTTTGATGCCATGTCAATATATAAATACACGGTCAGCTTCAACATGCGAGCGAGTCATACTTACTCGGTTTCTTGCATACATGTAGTTTATATACCGAAGGAGGATGCTGTCTGTAAAAGCAAAAATGGCGAGAGTTTTGATAATAAGGCAAAGTAAACAGAGAATCTTCCATTTGGGCTTGGGTTACGTGTAATCAATGGAACGATTCGCATTTATATTTGAAAATTTGTACATGCAAAAGTTAAAAAAATGTACATATTGTTCGTTATTTGTTCCTTTTTCTAAATAATTTAATGAACGAAGGACTCAACTCAATAAACGTATTTAATATACACTATATTTACATCTACCAAGTACATGTATTATTTCCTCTATTTCTTACGGAAACTTATAGTTAATTCATAGCTCTATAGAAACAGCCAGACTGAAATGTATACGCCCCATTAAAATTTTATCAATTGGTCCAAATCTATAGCGACTGAAATTGACAAGATACTGACAGGACGGAAATTGACACGCCCTGTTTATCGATTGGTCGAAACCTACCGCGACGTAAGAAAAATCATGGACTTCACGAAATAATCATGATGATATCAGACTCAAAGTCTGACAGGAGACGATTTGGCAGTTTCTTTTAGCTAACGTACTTATGTACATTAACAGTAATTAAGTGAATTTTACTAACTTTAAGCTTTTCACAATCAATTTATTCATTAGTTAAAAGAAAGATGTTGATATAAACAATAGAATGCTTTCTTTGATGATTCATGCGGGTTATGAAAGTAGCTAACGCGGATTATGTATTTTTTCTGCAATGTCACTACCTTCATATCCACAGGGGCCAAGCCCGTTTTAACATTAATTTCAATGTAACCATAAATAAAGAAAGTTTATGGTTACATTGAAATTAATGTTAAAACGGGCTTGGCCCCTGTGTTCATATCCCGAATGAATCACCAAAGAAAGCATTCTATTGTTTAATTAAAATTAGTACTCGTAAAAGAAGTTTAACTAAAGTATGAAGAATTTTAAAAAGAAGAGTAACTTGTAACTCAATAATTAAAAAGATGCTCTAATTCTAAATTATTCATGTATACTAAAACAACAACTCATATATATACTGGTATAAATGTATATAAATACGGATAGATTATTGATTTTTAAATCAATAAGCATAGATTTTAACTTTAATTTAAAACCCTCTTAACTTTGCATTGTTCAACTATATAAGCCTATATTTCTGGTCACATTATTTGAGGAAGTACCACATGTATGTTTTAGACTAGGTTCGAATCCAATATTATGTCTCTAAACAAAATTTGAACCTATGAAACGAAATTGAATTCAAAATATTGTGAATACTCCCTCAATAGGAGCAACTCAAAAGTTTACAGTTGTAATTTGTGCTTGCGTGTGGTTGTATTTTCTTTACCTATTATCCTATATTACGAAAAATTTTACAACACGTATGTATTTCTCATTCTCTTTTTCAAGATGTTGTTCGATAGCATTCATTTTATTGAATAATCATGCAATTGTTAAAAATAAAGAGAGATTGCCCTATTGGTAACTAAATGCAAATAATATAACGCAGGTTATGAATTCTGAAGTAAAATCTATACATATGTCATACAAATATTTTAAGTTCACATTGGATTGGTCGAAGTCTATCATATAAATGCAGCTATATGTACGAGGTAATGAGTTACAAAAATAGGTCTTCGTTAGACTGATGATGACAAAGGACGCCTTGAATTCTTCAACAATCTTTCTTTTCAGTGTGCCTACAAGTTGATATCCTGAAGTGGCACACCCGAACATCAGAAAATCAGCTGTAGATAATCCACGTCCATTTTCAAGGTAATCTCTCTTATAAGAACTTCACGTGACAAAGTCTGACGTCACCTTCTACAACTAATGTTTGAAACTTCTCTGTTGGGAGGAGACGGTGAGGGAACTCGTACGTCTGGTGGTTATTGACTACAATCTGAAATAAAACCATCAAATCCATCGGGTAAGTATTGCTTGTCGTGTGAAAGTTTAGCTATTTGATTTGGTTTGTGGAGGAGATGTTGATTTGCCTTATAGTTAAATGCTAATTAAGGAAGTTCGTTAAAACTGATTACTGTGTTCATTTCATTTCTAGACACATGATTTATATACTCATTGTCAATATTTACATGTACTTTAATTGTAAGTCTGAAATTTTGAAATATGTTTGGACAGGAATTGAACAACATGGTCGAATATAGACTGCCTTTGATGTAGATTTTGATTAACAATTATTTAGTTAACCCACATAAAATATTTGATATCTTTTGATCAAACTAGAATTGTTTCGATCATTTGGGTATAGAGAATTTTCTGACTCGAGACCGATGGTTGATGGGAAGTTTTAACGAGGAAAAAAATGCATAAGTTAAATTGTGTATCATACTATAATTCTGAAGATAAATGTTATTAAGATAAAGTATTTCAATTATAAAGTATTAATGTTGAAGTAGGAGGGTAAATCTGGGGCATTTTTGTTTCAAGTATGGATATATATTGATGACCCTGTGTTATCAATTAATGAGCGGTGACTTTATGATGCATTTTAAGAGAAATAAATATGTTGTAAAAATGACCATCAAATCTTGAAGTTCTCTTTTTTATAGCAATAAGACTGTAATTTTAAGGAGTCTTATAATTTTTCGCAATATCATTATGCTTTCAAAGCTGTTAATATCATTCTGTGATTGGATTTTTTGATATTGCAATCGTTAAACCAGCAACAACAAAAACCATAAAAGAACTAAAAAGAAAAAAGCCAAGCTCTCTCTCTCTCTCTCTCTCTCTCTCTCTCAATTGTGCATTTATAGTAATATTCACAGTTTTGCTATAGTAAAATTAGCGATTTGCCTACCTACAGTCAGGACTTTGCTTTCTGCAAAGCCTGGCTAAAATCATTTTTTTCATGTTAATACCTTCTTCAAAATATTCATATTAGATGAGAACTTAAATGTTCTGTATTAACGCTGTTTTGGTTTTATCTAACATAACGATGAAAGAACCGAGAAGAAAATAATTTCTGACTTTTCTCCACATTAACTCATGCCATGCAATTGTGATTATTTATTCAAAAAATATACAAAATATGCTGGTTTATTGGTATGTACAGCTACGTACTGGTTAAGGAAATAACTAGCTTTAGGAGACTTGGGGGGGGGGGGGGTGTCAACAAATTACCAACCAGATTAACATTAAATTTTTAAACATGTTGTTTTTAGATATAAACTATAATTAAATAAGGAAAATTTTTACATGTTTTTAACTTTTAAACATTTATACCGATATACCGGTATTTTCCTAAATCTTCATACAGCTCTTCTTTTGAAAGAGATTTATAAAGTCCAAAAATTGCCTTGGATCAATCAGTCTTCTTAATTATGTCCCTTGATTAGTTGATACAAGAAACATTTGTAACACATAAAATTAATCTTGATTCCAAACCTGCATACTTCATATTGATCCTCCCGAAATATGATTTCAATAGTGAACTTTTCATCAGCTTCGAATGGGAAGTTGTCTTTTTCTCTAATTTCGCGCCCCCAGGAACCAGAGCAGCGGATGTTCAGTACAACAGTACCGGAGTCCGCGCCCCAGTGTATGACAGGACTAAGGAACAGGCCCACGTCAACCTGGTACGAGTCGGTCAGCTGCACAGAGAACCTGTAACAGACAAATACGCCAGTGTACAATTTTTGTTAAAAAAAATCTGGTTTTTGTACTACACATACATGTAATTATGCATGTGTATAATATTATCGTGGAGTGAAATATTGGTAATATTTATTTCAGGACGTTTACATTTAAATTAAGTTATAATGGAACAAAAATGAATTATCTTTGAATCAAGATATTTTGTGTTGTAACCTTCTTTTCTATATTTTTTTTATCAAAAACAATTTAAAGGTGCGTAGAAATTCACTTTCAATGTCTTGATTCAAACTTTTCAAAATTTCTGTTTTAAAGTTAAAATTCACTTAATATACATGTAGTCTAAAATGAAAGTTTTTTTCTGACTTTGACAAACGTACATGTTTTATATCATAGTGTTGACCATAAACATACATCGGTTTTCTCAAGATAATCTCACTTTTAATATATAATTAACTGACATAGAATTGAAACATTCCATTAAGTATATGGGATGGGTCTTACTTTTGCTGACCTGCCACGCCCTCTATAGAGATCCGTCTTCCTATTTCCGCTCCACCGGGGATCGTTGCTGACAACGGCATTGCCTGGAAAGTCCCAGAATCATACATCCAAACTGCAATCGCTCTTTTGATTAAGTTTAGTTTCTAATGCAAACGTGTTTTGTAATTTTCTACATTAGATACCCCTCCCAAATGCACATTTTTTTTAACCCGGTACAGGCTTTACGAAATATTGATAAAATACTGTAATTATTGTATAACAGTCAAAGTGTCATTAAAATTTCTTTCATACAATTGAAATACATTACGCTTTAACTCAGAATTCACCCAAATGTGAATGCATTATGACCATTGTAGAACTTTGTCCATTAATGTCTATATGATATTTACCGGATTGTATATGTGAGAGGAGTGACTCTTCTCATCTGGACGTCTGGGGGGTCGCTGGTAGTGCAGCTTGAATCCAGACGCCGGGTATCCATACGCCGAATCCAAGGGAACCGGGGATAGTGGATATGAAACATCCGGGTACCCGTCATCCGTGGGCACTTCCGAAGAAAGGTCCTCCTCGGTCTGCCATCTTTCCGGCAGGTCGTCGCTGTCGTCAAAGTCTTGTACTTCTGGTCCATCCAAATACTGAGCTCTCTGCTTTCTCATGTTTCACCTTATCACACGGGTCATTTTCAACTGTCATCTATGATATCTTAAAACGTATCCACTGAGATTTATTTAACTTATGTATCGTCACTTGTGTTCTGAATAGCGGCTATCTCTATTAAAGATTCAAAGGGTGACAGAATTAAATATTTACACTGTGAAATATTTAAGTACGTATAGCTGGCATTGTCTGCCATTGTTTGTGTCGATGAATGTGCATCTGAATGGTTATATAAAGAATGACAGGCAAAAGAGATTTAAAGATGTATGTTGTGTGGAACTATAATCAAACTTATCAGAGCAAAGTTTAAAGATATTATCTTGTTCCAATAACCCAAAGTCGGGTTCTTTTATAGTGAAATTTTGATGCTCAGTAAACACAAGGTCTGCACGACGTAATGAACAGAAAGTGTCAGCACACGCAACTGCGTTATTAACATTTCGGTGATTAACAACTTGTGCAATAATTGCACCACAAATCAGAATGATCACTATACAATTAGAAATTATGGAAATACAATTAAATAACAGCTTTGAATTTGATTGAAACTTTCTATAAAGGTCGGTCGAGAACATTGTGAGGCGTTTCAGTTTTTTGCACACCTGAGCTGAACCCTCAAGTGAATTGATGATTTGTTCGTCGTCGTATGAGTTTTGTAAATCTGTACACTTTCGACTTTTTCCACAGAGCCATTAGCCAATTGCAACCGAACTTGTAGGGGTTTTCAAGTTTGTTCAAATGAAGGGCTAGATCGAATAGGAAAGAGAAAAATCATAATGTAGAAGTAAGTTATTGTTTAGAAGTTCCATGATTATATTTTACCTCAGGGGACAAAGCGACGAACAACGGGTCCAATTTTACAAAACGCTTTAGGTTTTTCTTTAGAAAATGGAAAATACGAAGCTTGCCATTATGAAAAATTGGTGATTGGATAAAAGCGAATTATGAATATTTAACAACACCCCCCCCCCAAAAAAAAAACCTCCAAAAAACCAAAAACCCACTCATCTATAACTTCACCCAAAGTTAGAGGGTCAGAGAGAGAATTCATTTTCAAATTTCATTTAGCCTCGTAAAAAGTTTCTCTTAAGACAGCAAATGAAGTCTTTTATTTTTGAAAGCTACAATTTATTTTTATTTTTGGGGAAAGGGGATTATTGAATCAACATTGAATGAAAATTTATATTTCAAACCATGCCTAAGGGCAATTTATTGATGATATATGTGTTTGAGGTTCAAATTTTTAACACAGAAAATAAAGTTTAATTTGTTATATGGTAGCAAAATTTGTGTGAAATTATTATTCAAGAAAGCTCGCAGTTTTAAAAGTTATTTATTTCAAGTTCAGTTTATTCACTCAAACCAAGTAATTTGGTACAAGAAGAACAAATATACAGAATAAACAGAAATACAAATCGTCAGAGATATACATACATTGTCATACAGGAGAAATGATTGTAAAAATAGACGTATGAAAGAATCAATCTTTGGAATAAAGGATCGGGTCAGAAAACAACTAAGGAGAACAGACAGCATCGAACATATTTGAAGTTAAATTAATACACACAACGTTCTCAGAGATGATGATTTAGAATTATGATTTGACACGAGTTCAGAGAAATTTAAAATATTTGGTCCTTAATAATACATGTATTTCGTTTTTGGATATTTTTTCCTCATTTAATGAAACTCTCTGCAGGTAGACAATGGTTTGATGTTCGAAAATTTATTAAGTTTTTTCTTAGTATTGAGAAACTTCTCATAGCCATAATTACAACGAACTGTCCATATAGAACTTTATTTTTTGTAATTGCACTTGTTCCTCAATAGTTTTATATCTTATGTTTTTTTAGACGGCTTACCAATATTTATGAACTGATTGTTGACAAGATACTTCTGTGTAATCTTATGGAATTAAATATTTTTTAGACCACACACATAAATAATATGTGTACACTATCTTTCAAATTTTTGGTCAAGTAAAAAGATAAAATTGTGAATCTTTTGAAGAAGAAAACAAGAGAAAAGCTGTCAATGTGACAGAAAGCCAGGTGTTTCTATTGTGTGAATGGTATCTATTGTCCATCTGTCCACCCTGAAGTGATATACACTACCTAACCACAGAAATGGGGTACTCTATATGCAATATTTTGAAAAATATGACTTTAGTACATGTAAGTTCTACAGCTGGTATTTTTCGCAAAAAATCATCAAAAATTAAGTAATATGCTCATCTCTGATATACCGGGTATGTACAATTATTCTGCAAAACAAAAATGTTCTATCTTGACAATAATAAATAACCAATAATAAATCCGTACAATAAGGGAACCTTATATGCAATACTATGCAAATATGACGATATTCAACAGCTAGTAATTTTTGCTTAATCATTAAAAAATCAAAATGCAAGTAATCAGCATATCTCTAGATATAAGCACAATTGGTCTGCAAAACGTTAAATTCCTATCTTGAAAATTGTAGGATGAGTTATTCGTACAATAGGAGTATCCTTTTGACAGTTACCAGCTCGCCCTTTTTTCACCATTTCATAAGCCGGATTTATCCTTTGGAAAACTTATTAACACATTTCGAGATTTATGGACATTCCTAAGGTCTAATAATGGACTTCAACGATTCATTTTAATCAATAAGTTTAGTAATTATTTCAGTTTACTTTGCGAAAAAATCAATTTTATACATCGCTAGACTGCTTAATTTCTTAATTATCACGGTTCTAAATTTCAGGTAAAATTGTTCTTTGATCTTGGATGTTTTTTAAACCAAATAACATCGGACAGTAACTATAGTAAGCATTGATGACGTTTCAAAACATGGATCTTATCATCCGTATCAGTTCATAATATTCGTTGCAATAGATAAAGAATTTGGAGCATAGGATGACATTCCACCAGTAAGAGGAATGCAATATCATTTTATTTAAACAAAATACTGATTGGATGAAAGAAAGATGTTGGAATAGGAAAAAAAATGTTACAAATGCAAAGGACATGGTCAGTTTATATATACATCTTCATCATTGGTTTTGGACACATTTATGGTAAGATTCTTGTCTAGTTTGAATTTTGACTTTTTGGTATTTGCTAGAATTGGTTTATATATAATAATTGAACAATATAAAGAATACAATTGAATTTTGTTTTGTTTTGATCTTTAACAACGCATTTTACCATAAACTGACTCTTTTAGAAGAAAGTTCAAAGAGGTTGGTAAGAACTACACCAGACAATGTCAGATATGAAGTTCTTTCGATTGCAAAGAACTCTATCATTTTCGCAAAATACCATACAGTTGAAGTTACGTTTGGCAAACTTGCGAGAACATAAGGGTGCTAGAATTTAATGTGGTGCATCATGGTTTTAAGTATAAACTCCATGAGGTTAATAAATATTGCTCTTCTAAGCATTATAATATTTCAAAAACGAAATGATTTAATTATTGATTTTTTTTTAATATTCGCCATTTTATGAATTTCATTGTCTTATTGTTTTATTATTTTTGCAAAAAAAAGAATCGTCTAGCTGAGCATAACTGCATGTCATGTAGTCACTGAATTTTCCAACGCGTCCTTGTTGTTTGAGCTTCATTTGTGCGTAAAAATTACGATTTGGTAAAAATTTATCTTTTAACTAACGCACAGAAAGTCTGTGAACGATTTTCATTGCTTCATGCACATGTCATAAAGTCCCATCATATCCTCGTCAGCGCTTGTGTTTACACTATATATATATAGATATAGATATAGATATAGATATAGACCGTGAGTTCATTTTTACTAAAGTAAAGCGTTGAAAGTATAATTTTTCATCTAAAATTGCACATTTTGTGCCTATTTGACTTATAAACTTCTTATCCATCATACTATTTATCATAACCAAGTAATTTTCTACCGATTTTAGAATGTGTATCGGAATGTAGTGAGCCACTTTTACTAAGCCATTGCTTACTATTGGACATGTAATAACAATTAACATTGCACTTTAAAAAGTAGGACTAAAAACCTGCCTACATAAATATATGAAACTAATCAAATTTGGAAGATGAATATTTGATAAACGCAAATCGTTAATCACACAATCTCAATTTATGACCTGTGAAAAAATGCAAGTTATTCACAATTTTTTTGTGTTTCATTTATTGTTTTATTAAATTTTGTTTACACAGCATTTTGATTTATGTATTTGATATATGAGCACTTGTTTTACTCTCAGTAAATTGTATAAGATATTTTTAGCGTCATTAAATGATTTATGAACTGTAATTTGTATTGTAAAAGCCTTACTTGATGCAGTATTTTAATTCATGAGACGTTTCACATATTAAATACCAGCAAACAAAAGAAAGGGGGAAAATAATGCGAATCTTTTAAAAATTGTTTCCTCAGTTTATAATGAACATGGATCAGTATACCTTTATAATTAAAAAAAAATTAAGATTTATAAACAGAAAGGTAAATTTATATTATAAATATATATAAACAATTTTATCAAAATAAAAAGAATGCCTATATATATGGTTTTGGGGAACAACTAGGGATGTCAATTTTACTGGAAGAGGCTGATCGATTAATCGGATGTTATAGTTGAAATGGTTAATTATAATATCATGCTTTTATTATGAAAGTTAATATATTATTCAAATTAAACAACCTTAAATATGAATGTAGAAACATTAAAAACAAACTATTTTTAAATGAACTTTAAGAAGATAAAGAATACACATCTAAAAGAATAAAAATAAGAACGAATGCAACTGTGATAAATAAAAAAAAAAAAAATTAATCCTGTGACACAGGTACGAATGTTCTTTGACATGTTTTATTTATGGTCACCAATCTGATGTATTTTAGGATACGCTGAAATTTCTTCAGACTTTGAGACCTATATCCAGCTTAGTACTTACTGCATACAGGCTACAGGAAAAACTTACATAGAGTTTTCGATCAAAGCTTCGACTGATGTTCATGTTGCATTAATGACCCAAGACCTTTCCACACCACGAGACGATTGGAGCCAGTTTTATGAAATCGTCATCGGTGTATGGTCCAATCAAAAGTCTTGCATTCGGGCTCTAAAGGAATATTGTGCATATACTGAATCTCCTGGAATATTAAACAGTGCCGGTTATGTACAGTTGTGGATCAGCTGGGATAATGGCGACATTCAACTTGGAAAAGGACCCAAAGCGGATGGCGTCGTAGTTGTCAGTCACCCTCAGATCATTCCATATGACGTCAATTATCTTGCGGTGATGACGCATTACACTAGTTCGTGGAGATTCTATGAAGGTGGGCTTCTCCATGTAATCTAGGTTTTTAAGATCATTCATTCTATTTTAACAAAGTTTTAATGATTTGATGAATTAATCGCGATGATTTTTAAACTCATTAGTAGAATTTTGATCAAATTTAAAATTCATCTTTTACTCTAACGTCTAATTTACTATTGAAAGAACATGCCAACGATTATAATAAATTCTTCCATATTTCTACTTTGTGAGCATTCCTTTGAAATAAACAAAATTAAATGATTTTTTGATCAATTATTAATTAAGACTTTAAGTGATGTTTTGCCCCCGACCAACCTTTCCTTTTCCTTATCTCAATATCATAAGCGCACAACTCCAGTTCTGGCCATAAACTTAAGAATATACCACGCTCTGAGCAACTATTTCATCAGTACGCTTTTTAATTTGTCAAAAAGCAAAGTAGACTAGCTGATTAAATGATTTCTTTGAGTACAAACCTCATCTACCTTGATGTATTTATTGCAACAAAAATTTGTCATACCAGTGTATGGAGTAGTAGTATATTGTACTAAGACACAAACATTTATTCATTTTACATTTGTTAACAGCACGGGGATACATACCAAATCGAAAAATTCTGTTATTGGGTCGAAAGTGTTTTCAATAATGCCTCAAACATTTTAATAAAACCTAACCGAACTATTGACTAATCAGGATGTGTCAACTGTTATTACTTTTGTGTAAAAACATGCAATCAAAATCATGATATATTTTTGGTAGAAATATTAAAGATCATATAAATTGGCATTACACCTTTGTTGTATTAACTGATTTTTACTCTATGATTATTCATAAATTCCTAAAACGATTGCATTTTAAAGTGATGTATGATAGCTTTGTGTATCTTGTAAAGAGACATTTTTTTTGTGAATATATCTATCCCAAAAAGACCTTGTGATTACGATTTTATGTGTTTTATAAGGTGTAATAGTACATAACTTTATCCAAACTAAGATCAAATTTTAATCAGTTGCATGGGTACTATAATTAATTTTCAAAATTTTAGATGTTTCGTGATAAGTATCAAATCGTATTACAAGTAGAAGAATGATTACTTTTTTCTGAAGTAAAGATGTATTTTTTGCGTTGGCTTGTCAAGCCGAATTGAAATTTGGAAAGAAAACCTTAAAAAGGATAGATATATAAAAAAAAAAATAAAATAAATTATTATCATACGGGAGTTAAAAAATACTTTCTAATTAACAATATGACTTTATTGTACTTAATGTCTATTGCATATATTTCGTTAAATTTTATTTGTTTTATTCTGCCTATAAAAAATATAGGTTTTTTTCTTCCAAAAAACATGCTCATAATAAGTCTCGTTTAACCAAACTCTCTTTGGGCAAATAAACAATGAAGAGTTTGATAAAAAGACTTTAAAACATGGTTTAAATTTGAAACAATTCTAAGGATGTTATTGAAATCAAGTTTTACATCAATTTTGATCATATTACTAATAAAAGTCCTTCGTTGGTGATTTGCACGCTTTATGTTTTAAAATAGAGACAGATTGCAAATTTGAAGAATTCAACAATACTTACATTGTAACAAATGATACCAGATGCAATGGAGTAACAAATTATGCATGCGCAAGCGGATACAACCTAACTTCCGGGAACCTCTCTCGGCTTTGTGGGACTGGACTAGAGTGGATAGGTGACCCTCCGTTCTGTTCTGGTAAGACATTTTTATTACTTTTTTTGGATTAATTTTATAACTCATTATTTAAGTATTGTTTTTATAGAATATCGTCTAACCTGTTATATTAAAGGCTTTATAGGCAACTGATCGAGTAACGTTTTTCAAAGTATTAAATTTTTACGGATAATTTTCTATTTGTAGCAGTGTTTTTCTTGGGTAATGCCTGGATTACTTTTATTAAATTTAATAAAATGTTAGCGATGAAGAAGGAATTGAGGGAGCAAGCAACTTAGTCCTTCTTAGTCGCTAGAGTTTTATTTATTTTCATCAAGCTTAATTTGAACATAACGCAGGTTTTCATTTGCTAATGTAAAGTTCTACACCAATCCAATAACGTATCACTTTTGTTACGTTTTTTTAAGCTGTCGATTTAAAGTTTAACCCCAGACTTAAAAATAAAGAGGAAAAATAAACCCTTGTAGAAATTTGAAAATTAACAGTTATACACATTTCAATTGTTAACGATTTATATATTTTCACAGCAATTCCATTATGCCCTGAGATAAATTCAACCTCCTCTGTCATCGTATTAAGCCAAAACATACAGATTGGTGGGATACTGTTAATGACATGCGCAAAACACCATGCATTGGTTATCGGTAACCTGTTTAGAACTTGCCTTCCTAATGCAACATGGGATGGTCTGGAACCTGTTTGTGAAGGTTGTATTTAATTTATTATTTTTCATTTTAAAATTACGGCATTTACCATAATCAAGAGAGCTGAATATGGTTATGATCATTTAAAAACTTTATTAATCTTATATAGGAGGGAAGCCATGTACATGTATGAAGATGACGAAAATACTAGTACATGTATTAAAGAAACTCTACAGCTCAGTTGCGCAAACACAGTGAAATGACAATTTACGAGTTTAAAATTATATGAATGATTTTAGCAAAGTTAACCATGATAGAATCACACTTTGTAAAATCTAAAAATTCTCAATTTATGGCTAAAATTATTCAATAGTAAATATTGCTTGCCCAGCCTTTCGTTCAACAGTATATACTCATCGATTGCAAACATTTCGGCGTAGCTTTCAGCAAGAAAGCGTCATGTTCATACGATCCTGTATATGAGTTATTTTAATACATGTTTATTTCTTTAAAATTACCTCAAGTTTTCCATTGACAATGACAACGACTGTCATTGAAAATCACGTGATGTAAATAAAATTTTAAAGTTTAAAATTTTGAATCTCCGGAAAATTTTGAACACACAATCGCGACTTTTATTGCATTAAAAATGATTCAAACTTTCAGTACATGCGCAACTTCTATTCTTTTATTGACGTGTGTTTAAAAAATAAATTACCAAGATGAAGAAAATAAGCTGTAGTATCTCTAGGAAAGTTACGGAATTTTTCTTTTTTGTTTCAGAGCTCGAATGCTGTTCATAAAAATGTAAACGAAAGACTCCCTTGTGTTAACATAAATGCGCATGTAAACTATATATAACATAACTAAATTAAATATATTTTTGGTTGATCAAACTAAAAAATATAAATGGTCATGTCTAGAATACAATAACAGTTTTAATTTAAGTCTTCCATGTTCGCCCCAATATAACAAGAGGGCGCATTGTATCTGATGATGTATGGTTTTATCTCCGAACTACTTTCGTTATTAATATATAAATGCATTTATCGAAGCTTAATTATATTAATATCTAATAAGTACAACGTCTATCGAGTTTATTGGACAGTTAACACTTTTTATACACTGCTTCGTAGTTTATAAGGCAAGAACCTCTTAAATTGCAAGCATCGTTTGAAGTAAAAACAAAATGTTACTTTATTCCTTATTATTTTGGATATATAATGTTAATTTTTGATGAATGCACATGTAAAATGTCTATGAATTTTTTAACTCTATATTTGTCTTTAATTACAGGTTGCATTTGTCCAAGCGCTGGTGTAGGATATCAGTTTAACACGACAGAAGAACTCATCAAAAGAATGGAGGAAATGAAGAAAAAGCTAAAAATAGAAAGGGAGAAAACGAATGCCTTTATCCGGTCCAAGACCAGTGTTAAAGACAGCCGTACCTCCTCCACAGGAATCGGTTTCGTCCTTGGCTGGGGTATAATAGGGTCCTTACCGGTGGCTATTTGTTTGGGTGATGCCGCTTCCCTGTTACGTCATATGAGACACGGCGTTTAATGAAACGATGAACATCAATATAAACTTAAGTCATACAAGACATGATCTTTAAATTCTTTAACCACAATTTCGGGGCCTTACAGCTTAGTTGAGCTTATATTTGATTTCGTTTTCCGGAAATAAGACATTTATTTTGAACAGTTTGACAGATCAAAATCGAGAATGTTTCTGTATTTATTTTTTGACTCAGAAACCTGATTTGCCGACTTTTTTTTTTTACCAAAACGTTTCCGACGTCAATAAAGTTTGTTCAATTAAGAAATGAAGATAATAATTTTTTCTACTGATCGACGTATCAAAGAAAAAATTGACCGGAAAACTTCATCAATGCGCGTAATTAATTTCAATCGTTGTTGTTTTATTTTATCGAAAAATAAATCGAAATTGATGAAAAGACATTTCAAATGCGAAATGTTGAAAATTTCACATTATTTTATTTCATTTTTTTTTCCTTCAAATTATTCGATTTATCAGGGTGAACACTTCTGTTTGAACAAAACTTATATTTTGTTCACCTTTCTAATATTTGTTTAAACAAAATGTCTGTTTTCGTAATTAATATTAAAAATATTTTTTTTAATTTCATGCTTAACTTAACCTTTGTACAAGATTTTCATTGTGTTGACAATTCTATGGCGTTATTCTATGATTTATTTACTAGTCTGTATGTTTTATAAAATATTGTATTGTTTAATGTTTTAATTTGAAATCCTTGAATAAAGAAAAGTGTTGAAAAAGGTTACGCATGTAATAGTGCATAAGTTGATTTATCGTAATTAGCTGATAATAAGACATGTTTCCTGTATTTAGGGGCAATAACTAAGAAGGTTGGATGATCAAAGCAATTTTAAGGCTAGTATATAATTCTCCTTGAGAAGATGATCTCTGTATAAAGAAATAAAAAAATACTGGTATTTAAATGTGAAAAAGTTATTACGATCAATTCTATGTAAGAATCAAAATACCTTGATACAAAGAAGGGTATTTGAAAACTTTAACAGAAAATGGTAGAAATGGTTATTTCTTTTAAAGTAGTTAGCTGGTTAAACATTTCGAGTTTTTTCCCCTCTTTTTTCTTCTACCTACCGTTCCTTTTAAAAACCCTGATAGTTTTTATCACATCTAATTGGAATTCCAGACAGGAACACATACAACATTTGTTGTTTTGTTTTAATTACAAATACTCAGCATTTATTTCTGGCTTCAGTCTCTTATTTGATATTAAAATACTTTCCTTCTTAACATATTTCTACAAAACTTGATTAGTTCTATATTAAGTAAAGCAATGTTATTCATTTCAGGTGCACTCTTTTCTCTCTTCATACCTTTTACCCATCTGATTTATCTTCTTTTCAATGATCTTTGTACAAAATGTTCACGAGAGAGTAGATTTATCTTTTATTTTTCTCAATTATCAAAACTATCTCATGATAAATGATAATGATAAACCCTCGGGGACCATGATATGTATAAACTTGATTCTACACTATCTGAGGGTGCTTCCACACAATTTACAGCTTTTCTGGCCAAATGCTTTTAGAGAAGAAGATTTTTGGAAAATATCACCAAATTTTCAATAATTCCTAATTATATCCCCTTAGAAGAGAACATGACCCTTTATTTTCACAAACTTGAATCTCCTTTACCTAATGATGCCTTGTGACAAGTTTGGTTGAAACTGACCCAGTGGTTCATGGGAGTCGAAAATGTAAAAAAGTTACAGACAGACAGACATCAGACGGACGGAAGGACGGACGGACAGACGGACGCCGGACAAAAAGTGATCAGAAAAGCCCACTTGAACTTTCAGCTCAGGTGAGCTAAATTCTTTAAAAAATTTCTAAAGAACTACTGGGTCAATTTTTACGTTATTTAGCATTAATCATCCTTATGAAAAGGGATCGAAATATAAATTGCCAAAATTAATGGCTAATTTTGTTCCAAATTTGAGCTAATTACGAAAATAATAATAACTAGATACGATCTCGTTACGAGTAACGAGTAGGTCTTCCGTTCAATTTTTAAACGATACGATTAAAATAACAATGTAATTTCAGAAGTCCCTTCAGCCACTCCATTTCAAATAATGTATACGATTGTCAATATCCTTTAAAATGCTTCGCAAAGAGTTTTGGTTTTTCACATACAGCACATTAAAGATTTAAGATTTTAGTACCCTAAAATCCCTTATTACGTCATCAATGGGTGTTGAAATGAGTTTTACAAACTGATATTGTTACGATCAACAACTTTGTTTCTATAATGCATTACAAAATCTTGATCGTTTTTAAGGTATGTGTAATAGAGTTTACGGGTGTCTTGGCCCCTAATTTAAGGGTCCAGCCCTTTTTTCTTGAGTTCATTTGAAAGGTCTCACAAATACTAACATTTTTGTTGTTAAACTTATATAGAATTGATGATCATTTTTGAGATACAAATGATTGAATATTTTAGGGGCCGGCTCTCTAGATCCTTAATAGGGACAGACATTGGTGTTTTGATTAGTGGAATTGATTAGAATCATCAACACAGACATTTTCTTTTCTACAATGCTTAACAAAATATGTCTCCTTCTCTAGATATATTGCGTCAAAGTTTAAGTACTTTGGCCCCTAAAAATCCCTTATTACGTAATAAATGGGCGTGGCAATGATTTTTTCTAACAGATATTGGTAATATCTACAACTTTGCTTCTATAATGCATTACAATGTCTTTATTTTTTTAAAGTTATTTGTAATAGAGTTTACGAGAGTCTTGGCCCCTAAATAAAGGGGCCAGCCCCTTTTTCTTAAGTTCATTCGAAATGTCTTACGAATACTTACATTTTTTGTTCTTACACTTATCTAGAATTTTAGATCATTTTTGAAAAAAAATGATTGAATATTTTAGGGGCCAGCCCTTTAGATCCCTAATGGGGACATACTTTGGTGTTTTGATTAATGGAATTGATTAGAATCATCAATGCAAACATTTTCTCTTCTACAATGCTTAACGAAATATTTTTCCTTCTCTAGATATATTGCGTCGAAGTTTAAGTACTTTGGCCCTTAAAAATCCCTAATTACGTAATAAAGGGGCGTGCCAATGATTTTTTCTGATAGATATTGTTATGATCAACAACTTTGCTTCTATAATGCATTACTAAATCTGTATCGTTTATAAGTTATCTGTAATAGAGTTTACGAGTGTATTGGCCCCTAATTTAGGGGCCAGCCCCTTTTTCTTGATTTCGTTGGAAAGAACTTATGATTCTCTACCACTTTTGTTATTTATGGCTTAACAAAATATCAACTGATAAAAAGATACAGATCAAAACGCATGAAAAATTTGAATACAAATTCGTACCCAATTTTCGTGCCCAGGCGAGCTCCACGAAATGGCGCCACTGGCGTAAAACAACATAATAGTGACAACTTCAAACTATAGACTACATATTCTGAAAATTTCATAGTCATATCTCTGATAGTTTCTGAGATCAGCTCTGCACAAAATAGGTCGTAAAAATGTACAAAATGACCGATAAATCATTACCGGAAGTGACAACAGAAAAAATCTCAAAAATGTATTAAGTTTACATCAAGACCATTCTTTTGTAAAAAATATAGTTGAAATCGGTTGAACAGTTTTCGAGAAATCTCGTGCACAAAATTTGGAAAAAAAAATAATAAGAAACAGTACGAAAACTATAAGGTCTTCCGTTGGAAACGGAAGACCTTAATAATGAAGCGGGTTCAATCAGTAAATAAGTTCAGGTTCGTTATTCCACATCTCTAAACAAGATCAATTTGTTTGTTGTGCAAGAGTTAACGTGTGATAATGATAATGACTATCATTAAAAAAAAGTTTTCACACTCCCGTTTAACCCTTGTTGTGATTAATATCTCGCAACTGTCTTAATTATCTTTAGAGGTTATGAATACGAGTGATGCAACCACACACTGTGCATTGAAAATTACAGCTGATATTTATTATATTTCGTGTTGATATTACAATAGTTGGTAGCTTGTATTTTTTAATAATCTGGGCCAAATTTATGCTTAAGTAATACTAAAATTGTTTGTTGAGAGTTATCTTCAAAGTTGTAATTGGGTCAAAGGGTTTAACTAATACCTTCAAAATGCACAGACGTACAGAGAATAATTTTAATTGTCATTTAGCTTACACAAATTACAAAAGCATTTTATCTAAAAAATGCATGAATACATTAAATAAATGTTTAACCAATTTAAAAATTAAAAAAAATTGCGTTGTTTTAATTTTTTTTTACTTGCTGCTATTCCAATTCAAATAAAAAATGGCTGAATCTGTGTATATCATCAAATTTTAAGTTCAATTTTTTCCTTAAATACCAATACACCACACAAAAAATCTTGCAGGTAAATGGCCACCACCTTATCCAGTATTTTCATCATATAAACTAGATATGTATTGAATAACCTCTGAGACAGAAATTAATGAAAGAAAATGTGGGCATCCTCTAATTGTGTAGATTCAACTTGTTTAAATTATGATTACACGTAATAAGGTAGGCCCACAATAGGTACTGATTTTTAAACTGGTATACATCTTAGAAAATGTATGAGCATGTTTATCTTTAAAAGCTATTACTGTTCACATATGTGCAAAAAACTGCAGAAAATAAGTGATATTTTCACCCAATCCCTCTATAAAATATTGAATCTTACATCAGAAAAAATATGCTACTTAACTTTGCTAAATATTATTTTTTTAATTATTTAAAGTTAAAGTAGTTAGCCATTGTTGTTCAAGTGAGCGATGTGGTCTGTGCGCCTCTTGTTTAAATGTATTGTATAAAATTATTTTGGATTGTGTACGGTGTAGAATTAAAGATTGTTTTAGATTATCTTATATTTGACGCACAACTGGTTTTCTTAAGGGTAGATTCACAGGTGATAACACTCGATTTATTTATCATATAGTGTCCTAAACTGAATTTTAAAATTTCCAGGTCTTTTAGTACTTAAAAAATTTGAAAAAGCCTTCGACTCAATGTTTTGGTCATTTATATAGATATAAAGTTCTAAAGTTTTTTCGGTGTTGGAGAGTATATTATCAAGTTAATAAATGTTTTAAAAACAAATTTTAAGACCTCTTTTATACAGAGTGGCTTTCTATCAAACCAATTTTATACCGTAGATTCGTTATTTTACGCGAGTACATAATTCCGCGATTAAGCCGTTTTCTATCAAATCGCGAGAACAAAATCGCAAACGCTGAATTTTTAACATTGTTTCATGTAGTTTACTTATGCTTTAAAATTCGTGAGATATACTTCTCGCGATTTTACGCAGATATTTATTTCTCGCGTTTAATTAGAAATCTACAGCATACAATTAAGATGTAGAGAAGGGGACCATGCTGCTTCTTATTTTATTCTCTGTGCTGAAATACTTGCAACGCTGATTGAACATGCCGAAGATATAAGGATTACGTAAGAAAAATGTAAAAACAATAGTCCATATTTATACTCTGTGAAATGAATTCTTCATTCAATTGAGTCTTTATTTTTACAGAAAGATTTCTGAAAGGATTGGATTTGATATGCTAAATATTATTTTAAGTGAATTTCCATTAAACGGCCTGAGTGCAGCGAAATTATTAGTCTTGTAAGTTGTAATCTTTTCTATGAAACAGCATTCTTGTGTGATGTAAAACAAGGTTCCTAACCTAATTAGTTTAATGTTGAAAAATATACTGAAATTCAAAGTTTCAAAGTGCATAAACTTGAAAACAGTGGTATGTTTGGAAATATATATTTGACTGATTATTTTTCTCTATCTTTTTTATCATTAATATTACAACACAATTTTTATTTCTTGTCATTATTTTGTGTTTTTCTACTTCTGATATTTTGTATTGAGGCAAGTAGCCACAGCTTAGCAATACCATTACATGCATATAATTTAAATTTAAATGATAATGTGTTTGTGCGTGTTTTTTTTTGGGGGGGGGGGTGTAATTGTGTGTATAACTGTATTTAAAAATATTAGATTATTAAAAAATGCCCAAAATTTACCATCCTATCTTTACATTAACCTTATAAAATTGAACCACTCTGCCATAATATTTATCTACAGAAGATTAGCATGATCAACAGTATAAGCTTTGCAACTTTTGCACCGTTAAAACTTGCTTGTAAATTTTTTTCACCTCAAAATGTGTTTCATCTACAGAAATAAATCGTGCTTTTAGTAACTGAATAGTTAATATACAATTTTTGCCACTTTAAAACTTGTCTTTCAACAAATGCTTTCACAAAAATGTGTTTTTGTTAATTCAAATGCCACCAACTTAAATTTTAAACAGGTGCATTTCTATGTCTTGGAATGTAGAGTACTCCCATCAGTCTTTATTTTTTACTCCAAGATTTCTATATACCTTAACAAGTTCAGATTAAAGCATATCAAATATTCTACCTAGGTTAAATAAACACGTAATTGTTAATCAAAAGCATATTTATTTTACCCCTGTTGTGTTGTTCGATTTTTGCCCAACCATATTTAATAATTTATTTGTGACGTACAATGTATAGTACATGTAAATAATGAAGAGTTTTATAAACCTTTGTTTAAAAATGAAATTTTTGCTTAACATTTTTAATAAAAAGGCAAATCAACATCCCCTCTATAAACCAAATAAATACTTGGAATTTTATACGATAGGTAATTATACTTACCGGTGGTTTTCATTGTTTATTTCAGATTAGAGTCAATAACCACCAGACTTACGAGTTCCCGCACCGTCTCCATACAACAGAGAAGTTCAACATTGGTCGTAGAAGGTGACGCCAGACTTTGTCACGTGAAATTTTTATAAGAGAACTATACTCACAATTAAAATGGACGTAGACCTTCTACATACTCCTTTTGAATGTACTAGCTACTCACTTCAGGAACATTTACTTTTAAGCATACTGAAGAGAAATACCAATGTATACTTCTAACCGTTCCATTTCATCATCAGTCTATCAAACGCATGCTTTTAACAATTCTCAAGCTTAGCAATGTGTGAAAATATTACTTAGATGCAAATATACACAATACTTTGAACAAACAAAAATAAAGGTGTTATTTTCGAATCATTTGGTTATGAAGTTATTTGAAATATTTGCATGTAATACATGCATTTACAAATTTTACTCCAGACCTCATATTCTGTATAATGTTATAATTATGCATTTAGCTACCTTTTTTTTTTTTTTTTTTTTTTTTTTTTATCATTTTTCACATATGTGTGATTGCTAAATACAATGATAGCTGTCAAACAAAATCTTGTTTTGTGTTCTTGTTTTACTTATCACTAGCTAGTCCTAATTCGGAAAAAGCATAATAATTTACACTGCCTCTCCAAGAAATTCATCTGAATAACGTTCAAAATTGTCTATTCTTTTCAAAATTAGTAATCATTTATCTTATAGGTATCCACTGTAATTTGCATTGCTACAACAATTCTTAATGGTTAAAAAATTGAAGAAAAAACAGTACAATACTTCTTTCACACGGAAAGTAAGATCCTGTGACCAAAAACTATCCTAGATTCTCAGATCAAATATCTATAATTACACTCTTAAAAAGTAGGCTTAATATGTTGTATCATCGCTGATACATTTAATTTAGGCAAAGGAAAGAATATCCACATATCGTTATATTACATTGTACGTAGAGTCCACGAAGAACTTTGTTTGAAATTACATTTGGTATTCATGAGTTTAATATTTAATTTTTTTTAAATAATAAACTAATTGTTAATTAAAGATACTTCTGTGTAATCTAATGGAATAAAGCTTTCCATGACCACACGCATGATTAAAACATGTTCAAACATCTCCGATTTCAGGTAAAGTTAAAAGAATTAAATATTTGTAATAAAAATAATTATTTAATGCTCCCAGAGATCTTTGAATATTTGATTGGTGTAATTTGAGTTTATTGGTTTAAGGTTCTTTTTTTTTTTTTAGATATCGATAAGGTTACCCATTATTTTGATTTGCTTTCCAAAGCAATTTTGTTTATTTGTTATATTTCGTTAAATATTTCCGCAATCTTAGATTTTTCAAACCAACTGAGCATCCGTATCAGTTGATATGAAGTAAGAATTTAAATTTTATAAGTGAGACGAATACATTAGATAGCTCAATAAAAAAATATTGAAACTTTTGCAAGATTAAGGTAAAAAGCGTGTCTTTTTTGGATCACGATCCCCCCTTGTTTTTTGACATGCTTAACCTTAACCCTTTTGGTGCCTCAACATTGCTTTTTGTTGTTGACGATATTATTGTAATTTTATAACACCTTTGATCAATACTGTTAGAACCTGAGAACTATTAAAATAATATTCATCACTGAAGCTGGTTGCATTTATATAAGTTCCATTCTCTTTAAACAAAAAGTACTGTTTGGATGATAGACACATATATTGGAATAGAAAAATGTTCCAAATGCGAAGGACAGAGTCAGTTTGTATCTTCATCTTCATAATCGGTTTTGGACACATTTATGGTAAGATTCATGTCCAGCTTTAATGACTTTCCGTCGTTGTGCGTTAACAATTTTACATTTTTAAAATCTGCTTGAAAACTACAAGGCTAATTGTTACAATTATTAGTGTAAAGCATCTCTATGGTAAGAGAAATCTAGATATTACAGTTCATGACTTAACCACCCCGCGTCTCATGGGGAGAGCCAAATATGTAAAAAAAAAAATTCAAAAAATCTTTCCTTCTCCCACACTTGTGGGGAACAAAATTAAATGCATGGTTATGATGTTCATGAAGCCCACTACCAAATTGTGAAATCCGTGGCACCTGAATCAGGAGTTCAGACCCTAAGATTGGGCCCATATTGCCATATAGTAAAAATTAATTAATATGACAATGTCCTGATGTTAAATTGTGAAACAAACTGCCAATGCCATTGTACAGAAAATGAGGCTTTTTATTGAAAAGGGGGGAGGGGGTGATAAATATGCCCATATATTGAACATGTATGTTTACTTAGAGTAATTGCTGTGTGTCATCTTATAACAATTTTAACGTCATCTTGAAAACTACATGATAAATTGTCACTTGGCAATATTGGATTAAATATGCTTAAAAAAGGGAATCTACTTTAATACCCTATACATTGCATACTAGTAGAAATATGCTGTGTGCATTTTGTGTGCATTATAAATGTAACTGTGAATATTATAAAAGATTGATTATTAAAAGCCTGGCATTTCAAATTAAGAACTATGTTACTAATGGGGACCTCAAGGCCTGTGGGCCTCTTGTATTTGCTAGAATTGGTTTCTATAATCATAATAATTGAAAGGTACGAAGAACACAACTGAACTTTGTTCTTTAACAACATTTTAGCCTAAACTAACTCATTAAAAAGTTCTACGAAGTTAGTAAATACTACAACAGACTCATCATTTCAAATGGCGTCGGGTGACAGCACATTCAAAAATCGATATGATGTTTTATTGATTGCACAGCAGATGTTTACGATTTACGATAGATACGATACAATAGATGTTACGGTTGGCAAAATGGCGTTCTTGAGAACATTAGAGTGCTAGAATATTATAATTTTAAGTATTAACTCCATGAATTTGATAAATATTTCTGTTATAAGCAATAACATTTCAAAAAAAAGGACATAACGTAATGGTTGATTTATTAAATACTGTATATATAGAGACATATTTTTGCCCAGTATAATTTTTGCCAATCTTCAGCCAATAGTTTTGCTCCGTTTTGAATTCGCCTAGACACAGCTGTGTTTTGAGAGAGATAATTTGAGACTTCGAATTTAATACTAAGTCTTCAATTCGCTCGCTGAGAACATGGCCATACGGGGCGAAAATAAACTGGGACAAATATTTCGCACTATACACCATAAGTCATTTCATGAATTTTATTGTCTTATTGTTTAAGTTTTTGCAAACATTAGAATTGTCTGATATTAACGCATATCATGTGGTTATTGATTTGTCAACGCGTTCTTGTTGTTAGTACTACCTTTGCACGTAATAATCATTAACCAAACATTTAAAAAAAGACAGTGAACGATTGTCATTGCATCAAGTACTATAGCATTGAATCATGATTTTTTGAATTATACACTCTCATAACTGCAGCGGTGTGTGCATACAAATTGAGTAACGCGCTAACGCGCGTTACTCAATTTGTATGCACACACCGCTGCAGTTATGAGAGTGTATACTTCAATAATTTAATTCTGGTTGTAATACGCTTTCTGATTGGTTAAAATTTTTATTTTATATCGTATAAAGAATGTTGCCTACGTCATAGTAAGACTAACGTCAAAAACGTATCAATTCACCTGACGTTACGTTTGAATTTTGTTCAATTTGATGTCATTTTAAAGATCAAATGGCCGTTTTTATCAACAATTGATAGCAAATAAATTAAATTATAAGGAATGAATTCAATATTTATTAGTTTTATACGATATAAAATGGTTTGGAACAGTTGACGCTTTTTTATAAACCGCTTCGCGGTTTATAAAGCGTAAACTGCCCCAAACCATTTTATATCGTATAAAACTAATAAATATTAAATTCATTCCTTAAAAAAATCATGATTTAATGCTTATATTTACATTTTTTTAACTTCTTGCCTTGTCTGCAAATGTGATTCATACCTTAAAATTCCTATCTTATCCTAAGGGTAAGTTACTATTAATGGAAGAGCCACAGTAACAGCCACAAGCGTGAACTTTGATTTTCGCTTGTGACCTTGCAGTTTACAGCGTTCAACGTTTGTGACGTCATAATAAAACTCGTCAATTTGACCTTTGACTACTTGTTGCATTTAGAGGCATTTAAACATCACGGAATTTAATGGAAAAACACAGTAGAATGTAAATATATATAATTATGGGCATAAAGTCCCACCATATCCTTGTCATCGCTTGCGTTTATGCTATATATGCTTCTTTGAAATCTTAACATGTTTGTATATTTAACTTAAAAAAATAATTTTGTTCGATATTTTTAACCGAGATATCAAGGTAAAGTAAAAACTATTAAACATAACTTTACAATTAATACATTTCATTATGCTCAACAGCTTTAATGACTAAGATTAAATTTTAATCATTGTATATTAATTATAAAATCTTGTTTAAATAAGCCATCGCTTATTATGGGTCATGTAATAGCATTTGACATAACACTTTAAAAGGAAGGAATGAATAAATAATACAATTTAAATTCACGATTTGTGTGACGATTTTTCCACAAATCTGTGTGTTTCATTTATACCAAACTGCATAGTATATATTTATCATAAAAATGTGTATGAACTACTCACAAAATATGACCAGGGTTACTTATCATATCATTCTTTTATTATAAAAGTATATAATTTTAATTAAACAACCGTAGATATAAATGTCTAGACATTAAAAAACTACTAAGTTTTATACAGTTCTTTTATTTGTATAAAAATTATACAATATCAAATTAAACAAATAAAAACATATGAGTAAAATTATTAACACCTAAATAGACTATAATCAGCTTGCATGTACGAATGTTTTTTGACATGTTTTATCTATGGTCACCAATCTGATGCATTTTAGGATACGCTGAAATTTCTTCAGACAATGAGACCTACATTCAACTTAGTACTTATTGCATACAGGCTACAGGAAAAACGTACATAGAGTTCTTTGTCAAATCTTCAGAGGATGCTCATGTTGCATTAATGACCAATGACCTCTCCACACCACGCGACGATTGGAGCCAGTTTTTTGAAATCGCCATTGGTACATATTCAAACAGCAGGTCTTGTATTCGAGCACTAAGGCTTGAATGTAAAGAAATTGAATATCATGGAATATTAAACAGTACTGAATATATACAACTTTGGATTAGCTGGGATAAGAATAACATTCAACTGGGTATTGGGCCCAGAACCGATGGCATTGCAGTTGTCAGTCATCCTCACACCATTTCATATGACGTCAACTATCTTGCGGTGATGTCGCATTACTCTAGTTCGTGGAGATTTTATGAAGGTGGGCCTCTTCTTTTTATTTTTCATACAGTGTATTCATTTTATAATTACCAAAGTTTTAAAATGAAATAATCACAAATATTGAACTCACTATTAGTATAAGATGTTTAATAATTAAATTTAGAATACATCTCCAAATTTTACGTCTGATGCACTTATGATAGAAGATGCCATTTATTTTATTGGCAACGATTATGATAAATTCTTCCATAATGATATATCAACTGGCAAGAATTCCATTAAAATAAAATCATTTTTCTATTTCTATTATGATTTTTTATCTTTTATTGGTTAAAACTTAGTAAGTGATGGTTTGCTTCCGACCAACTTATTCCTTTCATGATCTCAATGTCACAAGCACACTGTCCCAGTTCTGACCATAAACCAAAGAATTTACCGCAGTCTCACTGATTTTATCAAACCTTCTTTCATAAAAAAATTAGCTAATTAAATCATATTTTTTTCGATTACTATTTAACAGAATTGACTTCATAACAATAACGTTGTCACCATAGTATATTATAACAACATTAACCCAAATGATAAAAGCACTTTGCTGTATGCTTTTAATTTCAAAGAATTTTTAGGATGTTATAGAAATCAATTTTTACATCAATTTTGATCCCATTACTAATTATAGTCCTTCGCTGGCAATTTGCGCGCTTTATTTTTAAAAATAGAGACAGACTGCAAGCCTGAAGAATTCAACAATACTTACATCGTAACAAATGATACAAGATGCAACGGAGTTACAATTTACGCATGTGCAAGTGGATACAACCTAACTTCCGGCAACCTAACCCGAGTGTGCAATATTGGACCACAGTGGATAGGCGACCCTCCGGTTTGTTCTGGTAAAGCATTTATTTAATTATTTTAAGTAATTGTGTTACTTGGTATTCAGGTGTTGTTTTGTCTATTTTATCGTCCAAACTGCTTCATTCAAGTCTGTGCAGGTCAAGAGAGTTTTGTTTAAAGCACAGTATTCACTTTTCACGGATTAACATTTTGTATTTGTAATAGTGATTTACCGAAGCAATAGTTAGATTATATTAAGGTGGATCTCTACACCAAATAAGTGTAGGAGATTTTTGTTGCATGCAATTGTTACCAATACTAGGCACAGTATTCAACAATAATAGACCTCAAAATACAATACACTACTTTCTAGAGAATTTTTAAAATATCAGTCTGGTTCCAGATAACCCCTTACTTATCAAATTTTTAAACATTTCTGTTTTAAAATTCTTATGAAAGTCAAATGTTATTAAGTTTAGAAATGAAAAACAAAAAAATCATGAATGAAGTTTGTATGATTTTTATTGGAATCCACATAAATATGAAACTAAAATATAAAAAAATGCTTTTAAGGCAAACTGCTGGACAAAATCCCACAAAAGCCTGAAAATATAAACAATATTCGTTGGTTAATGGGATGAAGAAAAGAAATTGAATGAAATTGAAAAATTAAAGGAAATACTTAATTATTGCAAAAATCTTGGTATGAAAGATCCTGTTTAAGAGTTGTCTTTCTTTATTTTACATGGTCTCAAATATCTTGGGATCAATTTTTTAATTAATAAAAATCACGAAGAAAAATTAAAAAAGAGAACAAGTCTATGCTAAATATGTAGATATAAGATTAGTAGTGCTTATGATAATGTTTGAAGCTGAAAAATTATATTTTTGATGAATGCATCATATATATATTTAACTCTTTATTACAAAATATTAGTAGTTAATTATATTATAAGTTGCCTTTTACTTTTTTAAATACAATAGTTATTATAAACAACAACCATACGCATAATAATACATACATTAGATGTCCATAGTGATACACATGCATGTGTGGAAATGAAAAACATGCTCCTTTTCAGAATTCTGTCTTTCCCTCATTTGGCTTGCAAATCCGGGCTTCCACTGCTATTGCTACCTAGCTGTATTTATTTTAATCATTGTTAATCAAAATACATTAGTTTAATGTCAAAGTTTCAATGAAAGTCTTTTACTGCAAATATTTTTTTTTAATTTGGAAAGTTAGGATCAATTCAAGAGATCGTACTACGGTACTTTCGTTTTATATTCATCATACATATATAGTTTAAATGAAAATTTGACATCTGCTTACCTATATCGATAATCCGTCACATATGTTTGATCGTCTGTTGCAGATGACATGACAAAAATGTATTGCCAATAGCAGCAGAGCAGGGAAACGGTATATTATTTAGATTCCACGTTTTCCGTACAAAACAGCTGATAATCAATGTTAATTAAAAGCTTTAAACAGGAAGAAAATTGACATATTTTCTAAGCGTTTTGGTGATTACATTCTTATCTCATCTCCTTAGTTAGAAGAGTTCAATTAAACGGTGTATAGCTATTTTGTACCACGACATAATGTTATTAATCCGGAACACAATGGCGTTTCGAACGGAAGTCAGACATGTTGTGACGATGTAGCCTTCCACCTTAAGTAAATGTTAACAATTAAGAAGGAATGGAGGGAGTGAAGCAACCGAGCCCTTCTTGGTCGCTAAAGTTTTACTTATTTTAATCATAATTAATTAGAACATAGCTCAGTTTTTCATTTGCTTAACTAAATAATGTTCAACATCATTCATAACCTTTTCACATTTGTTATGTTTTCGAAGCTATCGGCTGAAAGTTTAACGTCATACTCAACCAGGAAAATTCTTAACGATTAGGAGCATCAATTTACAGAATATTAAGCGAGTTGTGAATGAATGAAAAAAGGTTATGTTCTAGTGTTGTTTTCTAATTGAACAAGCATTCTGAGAGTATTGCATAAGCAATACACTTCCCCTAAAGGTTTGTAGAAATTTGTGAAAACAATGTACTGTTATGCAGAATATCATTTCTTACCGTCTCAACAGACCAACCCGATAACGAACCCGATTGTAATAATACATAAAACCCTGTCTATAAATTTTACAACACAATGCTTGACACTATTTTACAGAACTTATTTATTTGTTGGAAACAATAAAAGGAATGATCCAAGAAATGCACGATATTATTACTGACAACATACTTTCTCGTTTATTTGATACACTGAGCTCGATAACGAATCCGAACATTAAAAAATTGGATTATAAAAAAATAATTTTCTCGAAAATATGTCAACCAGACGCTACAAAAGTGTAACTTGATCTTAAGTCTGACATTTTGAAGCTGTTCAGAAAATTTCATATTATTTCTTAAACGCATAAAGAAAAAAAGTGTGGAAAACTGAAGTGGGACAGACAGACGGACGGACTGACGGACGCAGAGGAAAGCTATAGTCCCCTCCGGTGAAAACCGGTAGGGGACTAAAAATGGGCATAATCTGGGTTGAATAAAAGACGGAAAACATCAACTACTAAGCGGGTATCGAAATAATAAGCGTGCGAAAAAAATATTAATTTTCGGAAAAAAGAATATAAGCAAAAAAAAAATGCACAGTTTTATTGAATTCATACAAAAATGCTACAATTGATTATAAACTAATAATAACCAAACTAAACCCGAAATTACAACCCAACATCTCGCAAGAATCTACAGCCTTTATCTTTAATTTTGAAGGTGTGTTCCCATTTTGCACACATCTGATAATGGGATATAAAAGAATGGGTGTGATTTGTGTAGTTTGACAGTAGTTCTTATGACATCACCGCTTTAGTATGTTGCGGGTTACTTTCTGGTATTTCAAATTAGTAGCTGATCTTGCACAAAACATTCCGACAAAAATAATATTTTTGATATGATTTGATAAACCTTAAACTGAAGAGAGTTAAACATGAAAGTTTAAGTTTCACATTTGATAGGATTTTTTTCAAAAAAATCTTTACAGTTCTTGAAGCATATGTTACAACGGTTTTCTCTGTGCAACTCGACATGTGGTAGGAACCAATTCAACTAAGATCTAACAAAAGTGATCATCATGCAGACTTCTTTTTCTGCATTTAAAACTCGGACAAGATCAAAGTACTTATATTAATAGCACTTGCAATTAATAACTATGCCTAATACTTTCAACATCGATATATTTGAAAAATTGAGTGTATTAATACATGTATAACATCTTATTTTGCGTATATGGCAGGCTATTGTACAGTGAAGATTTTTCAACCTAAGACAATTTACCAAATTTAAAATAGGAACGTTTCATTTTTAGCTCACCTGAGCTGAAAGCTCAAGTGAGCTATTCAAATATCCAAATTTTGCACAAAACATCCTTATGGGAAGGCAAATATAAATTGCTGGAATGAAAAACTGATCTTTTTTCAAACCTCGAAACTGTAGGAAGAGGGGGGAAGGGTGCATTTTTAAAAATCTTCTCAAGAAGTACTGAGTCAAATTCAACGTAATTAAGCAAAAAAAAAATTTATGGAAAGGAAAATATAAATTGCAAAAAGCATGTGCTAATTCTGTTTTCAAATCTGAGTTTTTACGAAAATGATAATAAAGGAAAGGCATGTTTCAATCAGTTTTTAGCTTCGGTATTCCATACGAGTCTTGGTAAAATGGGTAGGCAAACGCGGGCCGGGACAAAATAGAAACAGGATCAGATCGAGATTTTTCAATTCACGTTGATAATAATTAACCAATGTCATTAAAATTTTCACCGGTATATTTACATCACTGTAAATATTGATAGACAACAATGCGTATTTTGGAATTAATTGATGATTGTTGATTTCCAAGTTGGTAAAATGGGTAGTGTGTCATTATAAGGTATATGGATAAGTTCAGTAAGTCATGGAACACACGTGTGGAGTACTTCTCAATTTATTCCAAAACGAGGCTCAAATCATTAAGTCGTACATGAAATACTTCTTATATCATTAACATATATTGTTATATCCCCCTTCCTAATTTATAAAAAGTTCATCACAAGGTTAATTTCAACGTCAATGAATGAAGTCACTTTAGTTCAATAAAGGCATTGGGATGATGTAGGTAATACAATTTAGCATTCTTTCATATATAACATTAACTGACTAGAAATTAATAAAATTTGACTAGGAATCAAACATGAAACACAACATGAAACTAAGTAACATGTAATGAACCAGGCTTCACCTGGTAACACAAGACAAGGGGTTATTATGCCCTTCTTCACTATCTGTGAACCTAACACAAATCATACATTTCACTCTTGCAGACGCTTTGGTGGTTTCACTACCCGACCCCTTCTGGTTACAACAACAGCTAGATCAGCTTGATTAGTAAGCAAAGGTTTGTTGAGAGAGATATCTGGCTCATCAACAGGTCTGTTAGACTTCACAGGAGACTTCGTTGGAGGGTCATGGTTAGTTGGACTGGGGTTTCGGGTACTGCTTCTGTCACTCTTGATGGGCCAGTGTTTGGAGAAGTTTCTGAGTTACTCTCTATTTTTGGCGACGGAGACAACTCTTTAGCCAAATGTTGCTTGTCCTCAAATGTCGTCTGTTTCGGCGGTATTCTCGTCCATCTTCTGTCTTGATGTTTTATGAGCGAATGTCTACCTGTCCTTTTACTACAGCTTTCTTCCAAGATTTCTCATTTCCTTATGGCCTTACCCGAACTATCTCCTTCTTGTAACGTTGGCAGTTCTTTGGCTCCTTTGTTGTAATAGTGCGTTTCTCTCCCCTTTCTAGAATGGAGCTGTTCTTTGACCTTGTCAGCATACCGTGGCTTAAGCATGTCTTCTGATACAGGTAATAAAGTTTTTGTTCTCCCAAAGATCCTCTGTCCTGCAGAATATCCAATATCCTGGCTGGATGTGTTTCTAAGGTCTAATAATGCTAGGTATGGATCCTTCTGATCAGTAACACTCTTGTTTATTAGGCGTTTTATGACCTTTACAGCATTCTCCGCTTTCCCATTAAGAAGTTTTTACGTGGTTGAATTCGTACGCTCTTGAGAATTCAGTAAATTCCTGACCATTAAAAGGTGGCCCGTTGTCGGAGACAAGAGTATCAGGTATTCCATGTCTGGCAAGGTGAGCTTTCAGTTTGCTGATTATGGAACTACCGATTTTACTATGTAGATGGTCCACTTCAAAGTAGTTCGAGCAGTAGTCTACTGTGATCAAGTAATCCTTGTTTTGGCACTCAAACAAATCACATGCAATAATTTGCCAGGGTCGACTCGGAATCTTGTGACTTATCATTGGCTCTTTCACTTGATCATTTGTATACTTGTTGCAAGGTTCACACTTGCTGATGAAAAGTTCTATGTCTTTAGCCATATTTGGCCAGTATAGGCTTTCTCTAGCTCTTCGCAAGCATCCTTGAATTCCTATGTGGGAGTTGTGGATCCTTTTAAGCAAGTTCGGGCGTATTGCAGTTGGAACAACTATACGTTCTCCCTTATAAACAAGTCCATCTTGCACAACTAGTTCCTCACGAAAAGGAAAATACATCTGGATTTCAGGCTCAACATTTGCCTTTGCCTCAGGCTATCCAGTCTTGATCACTCCTTTTAGCATTTCAATTGTTTCATCTTTTTCTGCACGTTAGGAAAGTCGCACACCGCAAATTGTCATCCTTCTCATGTAATCCCGTTGCAACTTCATAGTTTTTCCACACTGATTTGAAGTGTTTCCAGTTATTCGCTAAATCACCTTTCATGTCTAAGGCTCTAGGGAACGGAATGTTCAAAACAATTGGGTTGGAATATGTCCCTCTTCGTCGCCCATTGTCAAGTTCGAATTTCCTCGAAATGGTTCACAGACAATATATATTTGCACAATAAAGTTTGTCTCAGATAGTCCTACCGTTATTTTTCCAAGGATCGAATGAGTCACTCAAGCCTTGTATTCACTTCTGACAACATGTGTCATTATAAGGTATATGGATAAGTTCAGTAAGTCATGGAACACACGTGTGGAGTACTTCTTAATTTATTCCAAAACGAGGCTCAACTCTTATCATTAAGTCGTACATGAAAAACTTCTTATATCATTAACATATATTGTTACAGGTAGGCAAACCCGGGTCGACATTTTACGGGTTTGTGGACTTTTTTAAGAAGGAACTTTATAATTCATGTTTAATTCCATGCCTCTAAAACGAGGTTCTTTGTTTAAAGCAGTCATTACGTATGATAAACGGGTCGATCGGACAAAGATAAATTTGCTTGTTGTGCAACAGTTCGCGTGCAAAAGGAATCTTTGAAACATGCAAAATACATTGTTGCGGATTTTGTGTAGTAAATTGAGGTTAAATATTTCAATGCATCGACAGTTTTCACGTATGACGGTAGTGTTCGCTTGTTTTGATTTTCGTCTCGTTTTCATTATAACTCAGACAATTGTCTGTTTACATGCGCAAATTAAGCAAAATCGGATGCATTAAGGTGGCAGGGGATAGTTTCGAACGAAAGACCCGGTCAAAAGTTTGAAATAAAGGGAGAACCTGATGTTTGGCTGGTTATTTGAGGGGTATAAATTGGTAGAATATTTATTGCATTCATTTTGTAGATAGAGGAGCTCATGTCAATTTCATTGATATATGACACTTAAATGCTGGTAGCACTAGTACTTTTCAACAGATATGGAATGAAAATGCGAAACTGTGGCCAAAATTTTCACTTTCGGTGTTGTGCTTGAAAAGTAAGGTGGTTCAGAACCCGAAATGTCACTCGAAAAGAAGGTGAATGACACCCCCCCCCCCATCAATTGGTAATTATTTGCATGGGTATACATTAAGCTACCAATCCTATGATAGTTTATGGCAGTTGCTCGGGACTGGAGCGTGGTGCTGGACCCGTGAAAATGTGAAAAAGGGCAATTTTCCAGAAAATTTTGAGACCGACCCTAGCTATTCTATATAGTGTTATATGTAAGTTGTACTTGTTTTATTCTAAAATGTTTAAAAATTCTCAAGAGTCAGGACCATGTGTCCCCTGCATGCACACCAATTTTAGAAAACTTAAAAATCCACTGAAAAATTTAATCACATATATGAGCACTATCTGCCTCACATTTCCTCGACCAAAAAAACCCACTGTCCCCTGCCACCTAACGAAGTACTAAAATACAATTCATTTTATCGGTTATTCGGTATGATCTTTTGCGTAATGGTTGATTAATGCAATGTGTTTTGTTGAGATACTCAGCATTTGCTCGCTCGAGGTTCAAACAGTTTAGATAGAGTTTAATATTGCTGACAGAAATATGTAGGTATATATATGATTTATTTTGAAAAATAAATTGTGCTCTATATTTACTATATCTATTAACTAACCATATTTGAGTGTTAAGCTTCGAATTATAAGCAAGATACAGAGCTTTGCTCCCAATTCTATGTTTGTACACAGATTTGAGGCCATTTTACCCATTTTAAATGCTGAATAGGAAATACAAAGTTAAAAATCTTAAGCTGAATGTAAGAAACTCATGTGAACAAAATATGTCTCAAACCTTGCAGAATTGTGAGCCTTGAATCTTGCTTATAATTCTACGATTGACGCTGAAAGTTTGGCTGATTATAAGGAATGTCTCGCTAAACGTTAAATACTTGTACAAAAAAATCTAAAGATGATATGCTGTAACAACTCCCTGGGAACCCCTCTTTATACAATTAATAAAATGGAATCTACATCAATTTTGATAGTTTTTCCAGACACGAGTAATTAAAAACGACACCGTTAAAACGGTTTCCATAGTTCTGACACATTTCTGTTAAGGAGATTAAGGTACATGTACTATCGCTATTCCTAAGAAAATATTACAGCGGAAAATTACCCTGGTTTAAAGGTATTTGTTTTGTTTTTTAATAAAGATGAAATAGTGGGTGGGTCTTGGTAAAGCAGAGTGATAAGCCTTCAATAGATTAATTTGTATAGCTCTTTAAGATGTCACGTGACAACATTTTCATTCCAGTATATTCATTAATCAAGTAAGTAAGTGAGTAAGGTTAAAAAAAGTCACACGAGTTTACGCCTGGTAAACAACAGTCGTTTAATTATAATGGGGAAGACAAATTAAATTTTTGAATGATTTTAATTTGTGGAACTGCATTGAGGTACAGTTTTCTTCTTCACATCTAAAGGATTTTTTAAAAATAAAATACAATAACTATTATAAAATATTTAAAAAAATCAATAACTAGTAAGTAGTTGAGAAAGAAAATGTACCTATATGCTCTATATATTTTGATCGCTTTATAAAGTGGACGAGGGAGGGGGGGGGGGGCGGCGGCGGAACGCCCAATTTTTCTCAGTTGAGCGATGTGGCCCGATAGGCCTCTTGTTATTACCGTCTTCCATGGAAGACGATATAAAGAGTTGAAATAATTTACAGTCTCCGGGTTGTGCTCTTCCTCTCCTTTGTGATTGGTAGAAAATACATGATGTGAAAATTTACATTTATTTCATTGGTTGAAATACTGTTCGGCGCAAGGGAGATAATTTTCTGATGATCTTTTTCATGTACGAGTTAACAAATTTCGTAGATTTCAAATCTTAAAAAGAGGGAAAACGAAAAAGCTATTCAAATTGTTATTAATGAAATTTAGCCTCTTGATTTTCAGGTTCAACTAGTTGAAAGCAATATTCTGTAATATCTACTGAAATTATTTCGTTATATTTACATTTCCCAGTGTCTTTGCCTGTGATAACACTGCGTATTGATTTTGTACTTTGAAACCCATAACTACAAATTGGGGCGCCAGCGGGGTTTTCTTAGTTATATTTAAACAGTTAATCGTACAATGGCTTTAAATTATATAAATATAAGTAATAAGGAATCATTCTTTGAATATTATGAGATAATAATTCCGGTCGGGACGTGATCAAATCTATCATAAAGCCCTTCGGGCTTTATTGGATTTGATCACGCCCCGACCGAAATTATCACCTCATAATACTCAAAGAATGATTCCTTATTCCTTATTTCTTTCATTATTTTGTTTTTCAAATACAAAAATTAAAAAAAAAATGATGCGGTATGGTTAATATTGGTAAAGTTGTTTGAACCTTAGATAGGTAAAACTACGTGTAATAATTGTTAAACAAAATGCTGAATGCAGCGGTATTATAACTTTTTATCAAAATAATACGAGTCTACGACCCTCCTAAGATCTCTTTTACACTCCTGTATTCGATATCAACTTACAAGCTCGGGTAGGCATTTCTCAATTTTAGACACGCAGGCTTGAAAGACACATGATGGCATAAAAATGTTCCAAACGCCATGGTATGTAGAGGAAGGTGACATTTATATAAAAAAGAATTAAATTCTGTTTGATAACCAATTGCTGTTTAGGGTTCGCTCTTAAGACGGTAAGCTTTTTTAAAAAAAAAGCTAAACTTGTAATTTAATTTGAATCCAGATATCCTGTACAGTACGTATATTATGGTTAATGTTCAACGTTCATGTCAGTATAAATGCATTCCCACTATCTATGGTAGATATTGTTCTGAAATAATGAACCTTTGTAACATTTGTCGTCTGTGTTAAACATGCCGTGCACGGACAGTTTTCAATCGCTATGATTTTCTTTTTGAGGACGGAGAATGTCTTTTTCGAGTACAGAGAAACATTCTCCCCAGCCCCTAACGATGCTCAAAATATTGCTCGGAAAATCGTAAGCAATTTATTCGTACGACCGCCGTGACAAATGAAAGCTTAAGAAAACTCAGAGTCCCCTTTACTACTGTAAAATAACTATTACCAACATTATGCGTCATATGATGGGATAGATGAAATATTTGGACATGAATATATACATTTACTAACTGAATGTGTAGCGATGGGGGTTAAAAAGATTATTTGGGAAATGAAATTGCGTTTTTATGAAATCATGGCTATTAAAAATATTTGAAAATTAACAATTATACACATTTTATTGTTAACGATTTATATATTTTTGCAGCAATTTCAATATGCCCTGAGATACTTTCAACCGCCTCTGTCATCGTTTTAAGCCAAAACATACAGATTGGTGGAACACTGTTAATGACATGCGCAAAACACCATGCATTGGTTATCGGTAACCTGTTAAGAACTTGCCTTCCTAATGCAACATGGGATGGTGTGGAGCCTGTCTGTGAAGGTTGTATTTAATTAAGTAATTATATCCCATTTTATATTTTTTATTATTAAAATTAAGAGGGCTGACTGGTCGTGACAATTTAAAAAAATGTTAATCTCATTTGAAAAAAGATGAAGAAAATATTTAAGACATTACAGTTCATTTTGCGCAAATACAAGAACATGACTAATGATATGTGGATTTTCTAGCAAAGTTAAAAGTTTGACCTTTGCAAAAAATACGCTTTAATAATTAATTGTAATATCTAAAATTCTCAATTTATGGCTAGAATCCAAAATTTTACATACAGTAAATATTGCTAGCCGAGCCTTTCGTTCAACAGTGCATGCGCATCGATTGTCACCATTTTGGCGTGGCTCTCAGCAAAAGAGTGGAAAAGACTACGAATTTCGATAAATTTGGCTAGAAATGAATCAAATAGTGACAAACTACAATTGCGAACTGTATATCTTGTAAGAGAAAAAGAATAATAATTCCACGTGTGTCATCAATTAATGCATTATTTTATTATAAAGATATTTCAACATCGAGATCCGCGGAGTATATCAATTTCCCTTCTTCATCGAGTGCCTGATTTAAACTAACGTTTTAAGGTCGTACCAAGTGTAGAAATTTCTAAACACTTAGGGTTAAGACGCAGTATTTGTCATGTGCATGATCCTGTATATGATTTTTAGCTCACTTGAGCTGAAAGCTCAAGTGAGATATTATAATCACATTTTGTCTGTCGTCCGTCTGTCTGTAAACTTTTCACATTTTCAACATCTTCTCAAGAACCACTGGGCCAATTTCAACCAAACTTAGCACACAGCATCCTTAGCCTAAGGGGATTCAAAGTTGTGAAAATGAAGGACCACGCCCTTTTGCAAAGGGAGATAATTAGGAATTTATGAAAATTTTCGAGAAATTTTCAAAAATCTTCTACTCGTGAACCATAAGACCTGGAAAGCTGAAACTTGTGTGGAAGCATCCTCAGGTAGTGTAGATACAAAATTGTGAAAATCATGACCCCCAGGGGTAGGCTGGGGCCACAATGGGGGGTCGAAGTTTTACATAGGAATATATAGAGTAAATATTTAAAAATCTTCTTCTCAGAAACTAATCAGTCGGCAAAGCTGAAACTTGTGTGGAAGCTTCAGGTAGTGTAGATTTAAAGTTGTGAAAATCATGACCCCCGGGGGTAGGGTGGAGCCACAATGGGGGGTCGAAGTTTTACATTGGAATATATAGAGTAAATCTTTAAAAATCTTCTACTCAGAAACTAATCAGCCAAGAAAGCTAACACTTGTGTGGAAGCATCCTCAGGTAGTGTTGATTTAAAGTTGTGAAAATCCTGAATCCTGGGGGTAGGGTGGGGCCACAATGGGGGGTCGAAGTTTTACATAGGAATATATAGAGTAAATCTTTAAAAATCTTCTTCTCAGAAACTAATCAGCTAGGAAAGCTGAAACTTGTGTGAAAGCATCCTCAGGTAGTGTAGATACAAAGTATGTATTATGTATTATTGTACATTGTCCAGATAGTTTGTATTATGACTCCATTAAGCTGATTTTATCATACCTATTGTTTCTCAGGTGAACGATGTGGCCCATGGGCCTCTTGTTTTAATACCTGTTTATTTGTATAAAATTACCTGCAACATTTCATTGACAACTGCTGTCATTCAAAATCACGTGATGCAAAGAAAATTTAAAAGTTTGAGTCGATATGATATAAATTTTGAATTCTGAATTATCTTTAACACGTTTATTGGCAACTACTGTCATTCAAAATCACGGGATGTAAAGAAAATTTTAAAATTATATAAATTTTGAATTCCGGAACATTTTTAACACGCAGTCGCAAGTTTATTATTGCATTAAAAAAATTCAAACTATCAGCACATGCACACATTCAATTCTTTTACTAGTATTGACTTGTGCTTTAAACCGCCCAGCCTCATAAAACCATAGTATTTCGACATCCATTAAAATAAATGATATGTATACATGTAATACATGATTAAAATTAATTAAGGTCTTCCGTTTCCAACGGAAGACCTTATAGTTTTCGTACTGTTTCTTATTATTATTATTTTTTTCCCAAAATTTTGTGCACGCGATTTCTCGAAAACTATTCGGTCGATTTCGACCATTTTTTCTCAGATGATTGCCAGTGGTCATAATTCTAGAAGTTTTTTTAAATTTTGAAATCGGCACTTCCGGTTCCGATTTACGGCCGATTTTGTAAGTTTTTACGACTAATTTTGTGCAGACATAAACTCAGAGACTATCAGAGATAGGAATATGAAATTTTCAGGATTGGTAGACTATAGGTTGAAGTTGTGCACAATGTAGTTTTTTTGCGCCAGTGGCGCCATTTCTATGAGCTCGCCTAGGCTCGAAAATTGGGTACGAATTTCGAATCAAATTTTTCATACGTTTTGATCTGTATCTTTTTATGAGTTGATATTTTGTTAAAACATATATAACAAAAGTGGTAGATAATCAAAAGTTCTTTTCAACAAAATCAAGAAATAGGGGCTGGCCTCTTAAGTTAGGGGCCAAGACAGTCATAAACTCTATTACGAATAACTTAAAAATATAAAGATTTTGTAATGCATTATAGAAGCAAAGTTGTTGATCGTACCAATATCTATTTGAAAAAATCATTGCCACGCCCTTTTATTACGTAATTAGGGATTTTTAGGGGCCAAAGTACTTAAACTTTGACGAAAAATAACTAGAGAAGTATACATATTTTGTTAGACATCATAGAAGAGAAAATGTTTGAATAAATGATTTAAATTGATTCCACTTATCAAAACACGATTTTCTGTCCCCATTAAGGATCTAGAGGGCTGGCCCCTAAAATATTCAATCATTTGTATCTCAAAAATGATCAACAATTTCACATGGGTGTAAGAACAAAAAATATTTGTATTCTTAAGACCTTTTCAAACAAATCAAGAAAAAGGGGCTGGCCCCTTTTTTTAGGGGCCAAGGCCTTCGTAAACTCTATTACAAGTAACTTAAAAACGATTAAGATTTTGTAATGCATTATAGAAGCAAAGTTGTTGATTGTACCAATATCTATTTGAAAAAATCATTGCCACGCCCATTTATGACGTAATTAGGGATTTTTAGGGGCCAAAGTACTTAATCTTTGACGAAAAATAACTAGAGAAGTATACATATTTTGTTAGACATCATAGAAGAAAAAATGTTTGAAAAAATGATTTAAATTGATTCCACTTATCAAAACACGAATTTCTGTCCCCATTAAGGATCTAGAGGGCTGGCCCCTAAAATATTCAATCATTTGTATCTCAAAAGTGATCAACAATTTTAGATGGATGTAAGAACAAAAAATGTTAGTATTTATGAGACCTTTCGTATAAAACCAAGAAAAAGGGGCTGGCCCCTTAAATTAGGGGCAAATAGACTCCTAAACTCTATTACTCATACCTTAAAAATGATCAAGATTTTGTAATGCATTATACAAGCAAAGTTGTTGATAGCAGCAATATCTGTTTGTAAAACTCATTTCCAAACCCATTGATGACGTAATTAGAGATTTTAGGGGACTAAAATCTTAAATCTTTAATGTGCTGTATGTTAAAAAGCAAAACTCTTTGTTAAGCATTTTAAAGGATATTGACAATCGTATACATTATCTAAAAGGAGGTGGTTGAGGGGGAATTCTGAAATTTCATTGATATTTTAATCGAATCGTTTAAAAAATTGAACGGAAGACCTACTCGTTACTCGTAACGAGATCGTATCTAGTTGTTATCCTTTTTTGTTTTAAAAAAAACCCTTTGTTATATTAACTAAATTACAATGATGTGATTGTCGATGCTGTGTAACTTACTAATTTATTTTGTTCTTAAATGATAGTGTAGAATTCATTTTTAATTTAGTTAATATATTTTGTAGGAATTCCCTATTGTTCCTAGAAAGGGATTCCACTCTAAAATTGTAGCCAAAGAAGAGCATGAAGCTAATAAACTGTTTGAATAAAATACACACATTTTGATGAGTCAGAAAAGTTATTTTGATAATTATCTTTTAATTTTATATCTTACATTGATTACAGGTTGCCTTTTTCCGAGCGCAGCTGTAGGTTATCAGTTTAACTCGACAGAAGAACTCATCACAAGAATGGAAGAAATGAAGAAAGAGCTAAAAGTAGAAAGGGAGAAAACGAATGCCTTTATCCGGTCCAAGATCAGTGTTAAAGACAACCGTACCTCCTCCACAGGAATCGGTTTCGTCCTTGGCTGGGGTATCATAGGGTCCTTACTGATGGCCATATGTTTGTGTGATGCCGCACCCCTGTTGCGTCATATCAGGCATGGCGTTTAATGAAACAATACACGTACATGTATAAAGATCAATACATGTATAAATTTTAAGTATACAAAATAAGTACTATTAAACGGCACAAACCACAGTTTTCGGGGCTATAAAGCTTAAATGAGCTAATTTTTTTTATTTCTTTAAAAAAAACAACAACATATTTTGTTTAACAGTAAGCCTGAGATCAAAACTGAGTCTTAAAGCTAACATGTATTTATAGAAACATTTGGTCGACATATTAGTTAAGATCGCTCCACAACTGCGTATACTGCTAGGTCAAAACAGTCACACCTTCGTAATAATTTTTTAACAGCTATAAATACCGTTTTTCTTTTTATTGAAAAACAGTCTCATCCTGTACCTAACAAGCATTCTTCTGTGGCTAAAACACCTGTAACGGTAAAGAGAACTAGTCATCGCCTCTCGCATACGACTTTCACATGAAAGCAATGTTTTTTTTTTTCAAAAATAGTATTGAATAATACTTCTCCTAAATTTTCTGATGATGCTTGTATGTTTAATTTTTCATAGATGTTTACGTTAAAATGCATTAATATACGAATTATGTAATATAGATTTCGAGACAATTAGCATTAATAATCATATATGACAATTTTAAGACAAGGTTGGTTTACCTTGTAATCTGTGATTATTTTGGTTTCAGTAAGTCGCAGGGTAAGAGTAGAAAAAGGTTTAAATTCATATAGCGATTTCTCGTTCATTTTAATCTGATGCTGAAAATCCCCTTAATTTTATATTCCTTTGCTGAACATTGAGCCCCTTGTGACCCATTATAAGTAAGGTTTACTTGCTGACCTGTTATTAAGTTCTAAATACATATAATCCTAAATGAAAAATTTAGTTTTCAAATACTTTAGGTCAATATAGACAGTAATTGGAATTCTGATCGCGGTTTGAATTATGTATTGCATTTATTTAAACAATAAAATGCTTTCTTTGGTGATTCATTCGGGATATGAAGGTAGTGATCATTGCAAAAAAAAAATTTACATAACCCGCGTTATAACCCGAATGAATCATCAAAGAAAGCATTTTATTGTTTATTAACATCTTTCTTTAAGCCAATTGATAAATTGATTAGGAAAAGTCAGGAAAATTCACTAAATTACTGTTAATGTGCGTAAGTAAGTTAGCCTAAAGAAACAGCCAAATCGTCTCTTGTGAGACTTTGAGTCTGACATCGTCATGATTATTTCGTGCAGTCCGTGATTTTTCCTAGATCGCTATAGGTTTGGACCAATCGATAAACAGGGCGTTTCGATATCTGTCCTGTCATTTTCTTGTCAGTTTCAGCCGCTGTAGATTTCGACCATTCGATAAATGCGGCGTGTAGATTCCAGTCTGGCTGTTTCTATAGAGCAATGAATTAACTATAAGTTTCCGTAAGAAATAGTGGTAGATGTAAATATTAGAGTATCGTTGCATTTATTAGAGTATCGTTCTCTTTAGCTGACATGAATCATAAAAGCATTTGGTCGACATTAGTTACGATCGCTCCTCAACTTCCACTGGGGGTCGGTCGAGAAAGTAGCGACTGATTGTTTTCAGATCCAGTCATTCAGGCTGTACGGACTTCTAAATGCATGAATTACACATTGCAGTGAAATGTTTGTAAATATATTAAGGAAACTGCAATCAATGACACACAAAGCATATTTGATATTCCGTTATAGAATTTCCAAGGTATCCGTATTATTTTGCACAAATAGTGCTACCGTACTTCGCATGTACATCGAACACGTATGTCGTTCATACAGAGTGCATATCGTCTGCATCATTTTGAAAACCCCGATGGCACTACACCCAGCACAGCAAATAAATAATAGTTAATCCAAGAAAGAAACAACATAACATTGTTTATATTGATTTCGACAAAAGCACCCCGTCTCTAAAATCCATGCGGTCATTGACATTGTTCGATCTACCATAGTACATGGTTTGGGCTAAAAAAAAGAAGAAGCATTGTACGATGTTATAACATACACAAGAAACGTTCTACTATAATTAAGGATTTTTGAAATGCGTGTGCCAGGATTTCAGTCTGTCTTGTTTTGTCGTTCATTGGATATTTCTTATCAGTGCAGTTGTTGTCACATTTTTTTTGTTCACAGTGCTTTCGGCCTTATATAGAGGTTGTGCAGCGATGAGCAAAACAATAGAAATAGATAACTAATATGGCGGTAGTCGGATATAAAAGGGGAATGATGCGTATTTTTGAATTCATGTCAGCGTTAACAAGGGGTACCAACTGGATGGTAAATACATGTATTGGATTAAAAAATGTCCGGATTACAAAAGCCAATATCAGTTCATACGTCCATCTTTGTCATATTTGGTTTAAGCCCCTCTCACAATTGCGCACGAGCAGAAGCGACCAAATATTCGTGCGATCGAAAAAATTGAATGTGAATCGTTAATTGTTGCCGAAATAATCGCATATTTAAAAAGTATTCTTACGAATTTCGCACGATCTAAGCGAGCGTTGTGCGATGTAAACGCATTTAATCTTGCGATATATCTTGCGTCTGTATGCGACTCTTGTACAATTAAAGCAACTGTTGAAAGATAGTACGATAGGAACGTGCGAGAGACTAGATGATCGGATAATTGAACATGCGCCAATGTTATTGGACGTGTGATTATGCATTCCATGGTACGAATGATCGTGCGAGTCAGAGGGGGTATGTACTCCGCCAATAATCAGTAGACATAGTTTAAAGCGAGAAAAGATGCCGCCCAAGAGGATACAAGTATGCAACAGCATTTATTATCATACCTCAATATGATTATTCTATTTTATCTGATTGGTCTAGAAAGTCACCTGACGGGGCGATGTCATAGGAATGAAAAGCCGATATGAGCATACGATGTAGACATATATGATTAAATCAAAAACATTTAATCATTATGATTCTCTTTATATCTCAGAACCAACTTAACTATCTATGATTCATGAACGAAAAATGAGACAGTTACATGTGAAATCAAACAATCACGACGTTAATGTTGCGACTGTTGAAAAGTCAAACATTATTAGAAATCAACGTATTTTGTGTAATCATATGTTGCTTGGTATAATAAAACGTTTATTGCATTAATGTTCAGGGAATTATGAAGATTTATTCCCCAGAAAAACAAATTTCTCTCGGGCAAAGACCTCAGGAAATATGATTTTTCTTGAGGGAATTAATTTTCATACATGTATTTCCCACATCATCATGCAATAAATGTATATTGTAAATTTTGTTCTGAAACAAAGATACTTATACAGGGTATAAATTATTATATATACTAGTAGCAAGGCATGGTATATTGAACATTTCGATCGCAAAGTGGTGTAAAGTGGTCGTGCGCCAATTGTGAAAGGGGCTTTAACTTTTGTCACCTATTGTAATTGTAAGGTACAAAGTTCAAGACTAACAATTTGCCTTACATATATTTTTTTCCATCATGTTTGACCAGAACTTGTCTCTGTGTTTAATATTTTAGTATTTGTTTGTGAAAATTCCATTTTCGTAATTAATATTTAAAATTTTGTTTTATTTTACTTTCATGTTTAATGACGACAGACCCAATTTATTTCAGCAATAGAGATTTCAATAATTTTTTAAATATGAATTAGAGTAATTAATGGTTTATAAAAATCAATCAATTAACAAAATAAAAATGGAAGTAGATTTTTTGTAGGGACCATTTCACAAATTGTTTGTATTATGTCTCCCTTTTCAGGCCGTAACTTAAATACCTTTGACATTAAGACTTTAAACTTGGAACATAGGTAGATGGTATTGAGAAGGAGTGCACGCCACCAAAATTTTTGAGCTTGACCTATTTTATGTGTAAAGGTCAAGCGTTTTATAAAAAATATTGTCCGGATCATAACACAAGACTCCTTCAACATACAGACTTTTAACTTGTAGCATATATAGATGGTATATTACCTAGCTGAAACCTGCCAAAATTTTTGATCTTGGTCAAAAAAAATTATTTCAAGGTCAAATTAGAAAAAAACTTCATTGTTCATCTCTTGAATATACTTTGACAGAAGGACTTCTAACTTTAAACTAAGAACAATAATAAAACTCTGAGCTGAACTAATGATTAATAATTGACCTTGACCTTGTTTTTACTCAAGGTCAAATTAAGAAAAAAATTACACAACTTTGTTTGGGTCGTTACTTAAATACCCTTTGACATTAAGAATTAAAACTTAAAACATAGATAGATGGTATTGAGTAAAAGTGCACAGCACCATAATTTTTTACCTTGACCTATTTTGTTCTTCAAGGTCAAGCATTTCATAAAAAATAGTGTCCAGACCATAAACTTCTTCATAAGACTCCTTCAACATACATACATTTTACTTATATTATAGATAGATGGTAAATAACCTAGCTGAACCCTACCAAAAGTTTTGACCTTGACCTAAAAAAATGTTCAAGGTCAAATTGGAAAAAAACATTATGGTCTTTATTTAAATATACTTAGACGGAAGGACTATAACACTTCCTCATAAGACTCCTTCAACTTGCAGACTTTTAATTGTATCACAGATAGATGGTATATAACCTAGCTGAACCCTACCAAAAGTTTTGACCTTGACCTAAAAATTTTATTTCAGGGTCAAATTAGAAAAAACATTCTGGTCTTTATTTAAATAAACTTAGACGGAAGGACTTTAAACTGTAATCAAAGAACTATAATACCATGAGACAAACTGTTGTTTATTTTTTTTTTTACCTTGACCCTTTTCCACACAAGGTCATATTAAGAAAAAAATTCAATTTTTTTCCCAGACCATAACTTCAAAATTCTTTGACCGAGAGACTTTAAACTTAAAACATAGTTTGATGATCTAGCGAAAAAGTGAACCAAACCCATCTTTTTGACCTTCACCTATTTAGATCTCGAGGTCAATGATCATGGAAATATTCCTTACATTATTGACTTGTATCATATATGGATGATATATAACATATAGCTGACATCATTCTTTTTCATTTATTAAATTTGCCCCATATTACAATACTTGGGGAGAAGGGGAGACATGTGTTTAAAAAAACAATACCCACTAGTTTCTTCTGTTTTTGAATTGAACATAATTTGAAAAAAGCGTTCTTGTGAGAGAAGAAACAATTTATTAAATAATACTGCTATAGATTTTGAAGACAAATTATATATTATGCTTTCATGTATTTGATGTTTTGGAATTAATTTCATTAAAAAAAAAAGACAATGTCATCGAATTCGTTTTTCTGGGGCACATGCCAAAGTGCGGTGTGCTGTTATTAGTCGCCTACCGGTTTTCACCGGAGGGGACTATAACTTTCCTCTGCGTCCGTCTGTCCGTCCGTCCGTCTGTCTGTCTGTCCCACTTCAGTTTTCCACACATTTTTTCTTTATGCGTTTGAGGAATAATATGAAATTTGCTGAACAGCTTCCAAATATCAAACTACAGATCAAGTTTATACTTTTGTTGAGTTTGCATGACAGTGCACTGTTTTCACAAATTTCTACAAACCGGTAGGGGACGTGTATTGCTTATGCACTACTCTGAATGCTTGTTTTTCTTAAACTCGCCAAGAAATGTACTTATCAAACTCCAATGATATAACTTATGATAAGAATACTTTAAAACCTTAGAACAGGGGCGGGTTTATTCTATTCTTAATTGAAGAGTTATAGCAGAATGCATTGTAAAAGAATTGTTCGCTGGCACAATTTAAAAAAAGGCGTTTTAGCATGTTTTGAGCATGTTGGGTCATAGCAAGGTCAGCCAGTACTCGCACTATACAAAAGTTTGTATTTATGACATAGAACAGCTTTATATTGTGTGATAAGCGGTTTTTCATTTAGTTATTGTGACATAATATTGAGAATTCGATGTTAATAACAATGACTTCTTTTAGGTGCGCGATATATATATGTGCACAGAAAATCAGGTCTGTCGTCCTTAACTTAACGTTCTAGTCTATTCTTTGTGTCTGGGTAATTCAATTATTATGTAATTATAGTTTGTGTATTTTGTAAAATATTGTAAAATTGTTTTAAGTTTTAATTTGAAACCCTTGAATAAAAAATAAGTGTTGAAAAAGGTTCCGTATTGTTCTATGAAATTCGGTGATGTAGATAGCAATTACTCCACTTTTTAAGTACAACAAAATAAGGTGATTTAGGTGATTTATCGCGATTGATACATCGGACAAGATCAAAAGTTGGAAGAATAAACAACAGCTCACAAGCTAAAGTCAACATTTAAAATTCATTTAAGAGAAATAAAATTGAATGCCTTAATAATAAAACAATCGAATTCAATTGCCTTATTAAATTAATAACTTTATGTAAACTTTAAATTTTGTGACTGAAATAATGCAAAACTTCAGTAAATAATTTCTAAAACTCAATATTTTCAGTTTTTGAACAGGGGTCTAATTTGCCTGCAAAATTAAATAATTATACTCAAGGACCGACAGTCCGTGGAACACTACTGTAAACTCTACAGATAGAATAAATCTTTGACTAGGGGATAGAATAAATCTTCGACAGTCTCGAGACAATTGGCTTTTTATTTTTAGTGTACCTTATTCACAATCTTTGACACAAAAAAACTCTAGAAATACATCGTTTGGTTGGTTTTGATTTAATTACCACAGCCTTTTCAGTTTCTCTGGTATGAACATGTATGTGCGTTCATTATTCAGTCGTAATATATGCATAGTTCGTTGCTATTAACTTATAGAATGTCTTTTAAGTATATTACGTATATGTAGAACTTAAGCTTACGCACATTCTTAAGTCCTTTACCTGACCCCGCAGTCAAAAATTTTCAACTCGATTTTCAACTCAGACTAAAGGCTGTGTGTTCATGTGAGAAACGTTAGTGACGGCGAGGTCAGAGCATGGTTAAACAATCTCAATAAGGTCCTAGTTGAAAATAAAATAAATTTTTAGTGTTGATCTATGTTTCAATATATCAATTTGAAAGAATAGTTTATTATTGAGATATATGAAATCTAGATAAACTTTTTGTCATCAAAAAATGAACTAAGTAGTTTTACATGTATAAAGAATTCTTATTTAATAAAAAAAATAGTGTAAGGTATAGCATTTAACTAAATTAAAACAAGTTTTCAACATTAGAAATGCATCTGGTACATGCACAAAAGGAAAAAGATGACCATGTTTCAATAAACTAGACATGATTTTATACCGTTCGCATAACTTAAAGAGGATATATAATTATTCTTTCACAAAATAACAATTTTTATGAAAAGTACCGTCGTGTATTTCGAAACTACTTAATCGTGATGTCTACCTGATAATATATTTTCAGTGAAGAAACTCATAAATTTTCTAATCACTATAAGTTAGAAAGAACCAGTTTCCCAGTCTTACGTATACCATACGCACAATTACAAATCAAATGTTCCTTACCTTGAAAATTCAGAACTTCAGCATATGGATACTGCAAAAAATTAGAAGACCCCTTAATATTACAACTTTTTGCAAATGAAAAGATACTATTAGATGGTCATATTTTACAGCCATCTTCGCTAGCCAAGGTTTTCTGATTCTCGCCGCTTCTCACAAACCATTGGCATATCGTGCTATCAGAAGTTTTTTTTTCTTAGATTTTGATTGGGGTTTACTGAAACCGTTCGACCCATCAAAAAATGCAAAGCATATCTGATTTAATCAACAATGGTTTCCTATTGTTTACGAACGAGTGTGTCTAACACGAGTAGCCCAAAACCCTTATATATATTTTTCTAGTCTTTCTGTTTGAGCTTTCATGATGCATTTATCATTCAATGGTGCAATAACAAGTACACCCGATTGTTTATCAACAGAGGTATGCACTCGTAGATTGAGAATTTATCAACTGTTAACCGCTTCCAATCTTTCACCTTTGGAATGATTTCGATCTATATGTAACATTTCACATTATTCGTATTTATTGTATACACTGGGCAAAAAACGTTCTTCCAACTTGTCAATAACAATGTCTACAGAGGTTGCCATTTCTGCACCAGGTACGTATATATTATTAGTGCGGCATCTTTCAAAATCTGATTTAAAAATAGGATAGGAGATCACACGACTAAAAAAATCCCGACTTCTGATTGCACGATATGCCAAGGGTTCGTGAGAAGCGGTGCGGATCAGAAAACCTAGGCTAGGGATGATTTTACAGCAAACTTATTTTTCTTAAAAATGCTCCATGAAGTCATCATCCACAAAAACAGGGTTATTAAGGTAGTTCATTCATCACATATGTCATATCTTATTTATTGCAAGTTTGAATATTAAAATGTGGTTTTGAGGGGTTAATCAAATAATAAAGGTTTATCTTAATTTTTTTTTTAAATTTTGAATAATAACAAATGTATCCGATCTTGAAGTTAACATTGAAGTCTATGGAAAAATGCATTTTTAAATATACTTTATAGTACAAATAATTTTCTCACAAATCTCTTGGTAAAAAGTTGCGAAAGCTTTCATGTTCTTTGAAAATGCTAAAAAATTCAATATTTACCGTACATATTTTTCAAAATTGAATTTTTTTAAATATTTGCAAGGGGCAGATAACTCTAGAGCAAATGGTTCTTATAATAGAATGCACACATATTCCTGAGATTGGCTTATGTCAGCCTCATAATAATTTTAAAATAGATGTTCATTATAGTTCATATCAAATAAAGTTGTTAAATTACCTCAGTTATGGATAGACTACCTTAATATCCATCCATAAACGAAAAAAAGCCTTAGATTTACTTATCTACATTACCATTATTACCATTAAATTGAAATAATCTATTATGATAACATTTGTCTACAGAAATATAATATGATACACATTAAAGGAGGCCGGGTTTTGTTTTTATCTGGAAAGTACAATTGTTTTTATCTGGAAAGTACAATAGCAAAAAACTCTTCTTAAATTACATCCAAGTATTTCTTTCTAGTTTAAATATATGTTTTAATCAAAATCTTCATCAAAGACATTTGGTGTGTAATAAACGTAAATGATCATTATGATTATAACGCAAATCAAAATGTGCTTAATAAACCCCATAGACTATTTAAAATTTCACATGACAGATAAGTATACTCACCTGGTGGTTTTCATTGTTTTATTTCAGATTGTAGTCAATAACCACCAGACTTACAAGTTCCCTCATCGTCTCCATCCTACAGAGAAGTTCCAAACACTGGTCGTTAAAGGTGACGTCATACTTTGTCACGTGAAATTCTAATAAGAGAGACTATACTTACCTTGAAATGGACGTTAACCTTCTACATACGCTTTTCAGTTCTAGATACCCATCTCATCCACTGTACAATGTATTGCTGTAACAAATCTTAGTTGTGTTAACCACTGAAGAATAAAACCAACGCATTCATTCTTGCACTCGGAACACTATTTCGGACTAATTACCTCCGATTAGAAACAATCCTAAATTTTCAGATCATATCATATATTCATCATATATTTTTATAATTACCCGGTGAAAAGTACGCATAAAGGGACTTGGGCACGATTTGACTTTAAATTTTCCAATTTTATTTTTCCATTTTTAATGTTTATACTGATAAATATAGAAGTTTATAATGCTATGTCAAAACTTGAAACTCAAATATCAAGTTATAAGCAAGATACAGAGTTCATAAATCAATGTTTTGTAAACAAAGCTTGAATATTGTCATTTTTTATATATTCGTTGTATTGGTGTAAATTTCAATCAAATGTAACTTTCTTTTGTTGATAATAGTATTTAAGAAGATATTGAATTAGTTTAAATTGTTTTTACATGTCATTTTGTCTAAGAAATGGTTATTCTCTACATTACATTTTTGTAAACAACTATATAAGACTCGAGCTTTGTTTACATAACTATCAATTCTTACCTCTCGCTTGTAACTTGACATTAACATTTAATATTTTGGTCAATCATTTAAAATGCACCAATAAACCATTTTATACATGAAAAATAAAAATAAAATTTTTGATCTCAAATCCTGTCCAAGGCCCTTTAAAATAGAATATTATCGCTGATACAATTTATAGGAGAAAAGAAAAGAGTATCTACCGATCATGTTATTAAATATGTTCATACAGTCCCTGATCATGAAGGCATATATCAATATTGCTGAGTTCATTGTTAATAAAGATACTTCTGTGTAATCTCATACAATTAAAGATTTTTTTGCTTACACTCATTAATAATTCATGATCACTTTTATATTTCTAGTGAAGGATAAAGCATTTGAATCCTTTGACAAAAAATAAATAATGAACCCAGAGATCCACGAACGATGTAAAGTATATTAACGTCACTAATTTATTTTCATAGTTAGGTTTGTAATTATCTGAATCGTATTTTTTAAAATTACGAATTCCCCTTGTTTTCTATTTGAATCATCATGCTAACCTTTAAAACCCTTTAAATGCGTCATCTTTTGTTGTCTTTTTCTTGCTGACACTATTGTTGTTTTCAACTGAACCAAATGCAAGTTATAGAGCAAGTTTTAGAACACTTTTGATCAATACTATTGAAATCATGTTACGATTTAAATGAAAGTTTATCACTGAAGCTGTTGGCAGTTATTTAAGTTTCTATCACAGTGTATCTAAATTAAAAAAGGACTGATTGGATAATGTACAGATATTGGAATAGAAAATTGCCAATGCAAAGGACAGAATCAGTTTGCATTTTTATCTTTCTCATCGGCTTAGGACACATTTATGGTAAGAATCTTTTTCAGTTTGAATTTTAACCATTTTAACATTTACATGTATTAGACTTGATTGATATTTTAAAAAATTATTGAACGAATATTACATTTGAACATATATTTTTTTTCAGCAAAAAGTTTTACTCTATACTGACTCTCTAAAAAGTGCCCAACAATTTTTAGTAAAAACTATACCAAAATCCTTACATTCTTTAAAATCTCCACTGTTACTTTCTTCATGTATGTGCTTTGCAACTAAAGATTTAGTGTTGTTTCAACTGTATCTGAACGATTTACGCAAATTACTTTAAAACTAATGTCTCATTCGTTGTAAAATCAGCGTCCTTGATTTCATTACAGGGTTCAAAGCTTGTAGAATGCATCACAGTAGTTAGGTGGCGCACTAAACATGAAATATTTTTTTCAAATCAGTAGAAAATTACTTGATTGTGATAGATATCATAATGAACAAGAAGTATTTAAGTCAGATAGGCAAAAATATGCAATTTTGGATTAAAAATTACATTTTCAAAAATTTAATTCAGTAAACATGAACAAAAGTCCCATGTGGATTCGAACTAATGATCTGCGGTTCATAAGCCCAATACGTTAACCACTGACCTACGATGATATACAACCCTATCAAACGATATTCACAGTTTAACAAAACATTTAAATCGCCATCTTGTGACGTAGTGTCTTAAAAAGTAGAAGTCCAGGTGTAGTGAGGTACCTTAAGTATAAACTCAATGATTCTTTTAGAATAATATTGCTCTTATAAGCAATACCTTTTGCTTAAAGACATTGTCGGATGATTCCACTTTAATGACCTCTAGTTTCCAATTTATTGCCCGTGGTTTTTGGGAGTTCATTTTAATCAACTCTCCTATGCACTTACTCGGGCAAAGCGAAAGTGAAACAGTGTTCGGACCAAAGCACAAATCAATACCGCAGACAACACTTAGTTCTTGAAAATAATCGATAAATTCGATGCTTTATATTCTGAAGCATTGTTTTTCACGAAAACTTATTTATTAATACCATGAAAATAGTAAGATTTTAAATTGTACAAACAGTTTAGATATTTCAGTTTAGATATTAGATATATATATTAAGTCGTATGTATTCCTAAGCTAGATCAAAGTAGTCTCGTTCAACCAGACGCTTGGCTGTCTCCGTTAATATCCGACAAAACAGAGTCTTTCTTGCTTGTCGGAGATAAACGGAGACAGCCGAGCGTTTGGTTGAACAAGACAAAAGTTCAATCTTGCCTGGATCCATACACTTTCTCAGAAATATTTCGATTTCTGATACTTCTTGTCATGCTAAATCACATATTTGATTTTGAATAACTGATAATCGATAAAATCAACTCCCTTCAGTACTTCAGTACTTTGATTCAATGATGCCTGCACGGGTCTTTTTTTAATGGTAAATGTTAATTGATTAATCATTTGATTTATCATCTAGGTCAACTTTAACTTTTACAGGATGTACATGGAACAGATTATTTAAGTAAAAAATAAATTGAATGAGAACATTTCAGAGTGCTTTATTGAAATCAACTATACAAGTACAATAAACGTAAAAAAGAAAGTTCAATTTTTATTCCGTCACTTTTAATTCGCATACAAAACAATTATTGTATTTCAGAACACTGTTGACTGTTTATCAAATTACAGTCTTTGTCAATCAAACCCTGATAAGTTAAATCATTCAACCATGCGACAAAATGGTTGTTACACGGTTGTCTCGGTTGCCTAGCGCGCTCTAGTCAAGCCGTGTTACAACCCTTACTGATTTGTTCGATATACGTCATTTCATGAGTTTTATTCTAATGTATTGTTTTATCATTTTTGCAAACAAAAGAAACGTCTAAATAAGCATAAAAGTTTATTATTTGATTGCAGCTATATTTGCCTAAGCGTCGTTATTGTTAGCGGTTTTTTTTGTGCTTAAAATTAAAAATCAAAATTGTTTATAAAATATATCTGATGATTGCTTCCAGTAATTATGGTCATATATTCCTACTTAATCTTGGTCAATGCTTGTGTTTACGCTGTTTACATTTTAAAAATTTGTAGTACACATGTATGAATAAATGAATGTGCTTTTTATTTTTGAGCAAAAATAGTATCAATGAGTGAAAACTGTTAATATAAAAGTGTGATTGTTTATCATTGCGCAATGACTATTAAATTTACATGTAACTTAGGTAAGCCTTCGCTTTTTATGACCCATGTAACAGCGTAAGACCTAGGACATTTGTAGGAATTGACATCTACTTACTCAAATTAATGAAATAAGTATAGATTTTAAAGAATAGCATTTGAGAAATGCAAATCGTTCAACTGCATAATTTCAATTCCTGACTTGTGAACAGATAAAAATTATTGACAATTTAATATAGAACGCCATAGCTGCCTTAAGGTCATTTTCATATTATATGAATTGGTATTTCATTTATATGCAATAATTATATCATTATATGCAGTGGTAACATCATTATATGCAGTGTTAGCATCATTATATACATTGCTAACATCATCATATACTGTGATTACATCATTGTATTCAGGGGTAAAATCTTTATATGAAATGTCATTATCATTACATTATGTCGTCAAATCATTATGTACAGAAATTTATTCATTATATGCTATCAATAAATCTTTATATGATATGAAAACTCATTTCATACAGAGATGAACTCATAATGAACTATTGTTCAATCGTTATGTTTTGTGGTACTCTCTCCATGTGCAGTTGCAAAATCCTTTTATGCAGTGCAATTTCTTGACATTAGGTGATTAGTTCATTATATGCAATACTAACATCATGTTATAATGTATTAAAACTATTATGTATGGTGGTAAAACCTTATTGTATTGTGGTGAAAGCTTTACATGCAATTCCAAATCCTTTATATGATGTGACAATTTTATTATATATGCCGTTGTTGAGTCATTATATTATTAGGTCAGTTCTTTATATGATGTGACCATTTCATTATATGAAGTGGTAACTTCTTTATATGCAGTCGTAACTCTTTATGATGAGGTTGTAAACTGGTTCTCGCTGAAAAGTTTAATGGGGAAGAGGTGTAGTTTTATTTTGAAAAAGATGCCGCGTTCATTGTGACGATGCACATTTCCTTGTTAACTACAGAGAGAGAGAGAGAGAGAGAGAGAGAGAGAGAGAGAGAGAGAGAGAGAGAGAGAGAGAGAGAGTTAGTTTATCTGTACTTTAAACATTGATATCATAATATCACTCATTGAACTCATTTTGTGTGAAAAATCAAATGTATTATAAGTAGAGTATGCTTTTAATTTTAGAGTAAAAGAAATTACAAAAAATGAAGCAAGCGTTTTAAAATCAAAGTGGAAAGACCTTTGTTTCAATGTACCAGGTAGGTGCTGCTCCTCGCTGATCAATGCCTCCAACACAAAAGGAATAGACAGATTTTCATTCTTAGACATAAATAAAAATTAGTTTTCATTTTTTAAAATTAATTTGATTTTTTTTTAGAAATAATAAAGAAATTGGTTGGTCTTAACCTCTTTTTATGGTTGTTTCATCCACTGTTTAAAATTTAAGCTCACCAGGCATGTGTTTTTGTATTTTAATCCTACAAAGAAGGTGTTGCAGTTCCTGTGCTATTTTCCATAAAGCTGTTGCAGATATCTTCATATCATTTTTATAATACCATCTTATACGCGGATCCAGAAATTTTTTTCGGGGGGGGGGGGGGTCCGATGAATACTGAGTTTGCCGAAGGGGTGGGTCCTAAATTTATGGAAACTTAAGAAAATTGAATTTTCCTGGGGTGGGGTCCTCCCCGCGACTCCCCCCACCCCCGTTCTAGTCACCCATGCATTAAACAAATTGTAAAATGGTTACACTAAAAATGGAAGATTTTTCATGGCATATTCGAGTTTTGTTTCAAAGAGGCATATTTTTAAAAATCAAACTGCGAAAAAAAACCCTTCTGAAGTTAAGGTACCTCACTACACCTAGACGTGTACTTTTTAAGACACCACGTCACAAGATGGCGATTTAAATGTTTTGTTAAATCGTTTATATCGTTCGATTGGGTTGTATATAGTCGTAGCTCAGTGGTTAATGTAGTGGGATTCTGAACCGCAGATCATGAGTTCGATTGCGCCTAGAGTTTTTGTTCATGTTTACAGAATTAAATGTTTTAAAATGTAATTTTTCATCCAAAATTGCACATTTTCTTCCTATTTGACCTAAATACTTCTTATCCATTATGATATCTATCATAATCAAGTAATTTTCTGCTGATTTGAAAAAAAATATTTCAAGGTGTAGTGAGCCACCTTATAAAACGGTGTATTTCAAGGTGTAGTGAGACACCTTATAAAACGGTGTTTTAAATCTTCGCAGACTTCATCGTGTCTAGTATAGCCGAGTGGTTACGCAGGATGGCCGAATAATCACCGAGACTAACTGCTTGTTTTTTTAAATCAATTTTTAATAGCATGAAAAGGTAATACCCGTTAATCAATATAATCAATGTCGTAATAAATAAGTTTCAAAACGCTTGTCATTGTAATATTTTACATGACTTTTGTGTGCTGATTTTTTTTTCAACGTTACCGACCTTGTTCACATTATAAACATGAATTGTAAGCATCTGCTGCCAAACGAGGGATTTTAAAACAAAGTAACACATCAATCGATAAAGTTAATGTATTTTTTTTTGTAAAAAATGTCCTTTTCAATAATATATGTACATATTGTTCGACATCGTTATAAGCAAGCCGTGCAATAATGCATGAACCAGCGATGTACGGACAAGTTTGTTCCAAGCGCAACGGTTTATATGGATGCTATTAAAATGATTTTAAAGAGCAAAGTAGCTCAATTTAAACGTTTTTGAAGAGAGAGACAGAATTAGATTTATTAATTAAGCTCCGAAGAATTACATGTATATTTAAAACACGGTAGCAAGAAGAAATCAAATTTTTCTATTTATCTATCAAGATACATAAAGTTATCTCCCTAACTGTATGCGCGGGTCTAGAAGCAGAGGGGGTATTAAATTTCTACAGGGTACAATCATTTTTTGAAATTCATTTTACTTTTAAAATTAAATGCGTACTCTACTAAAAATTTATTCCATTTATCACACATCGATGTATCAAGAACAGAGAAACTCTCTCTCTCATGTACACTATCACAATGAATGCGGCATCTTTTTCAAAATAAAACTGGACCTCTTCCCAATTAAAACTTTTCAGCGAGAACAAGTTTACAACCTCATCATAAAGAGTTACGACTGCATATAAAGAAGTTACCACTCCATATAATGAAATGCTCACATCATTTAAAGAACTGACCACATCATATAATGACTCAACAACGGCATATAATAAAATTGTCACATCATATAAAGGATTTACCGTTGCATGTAAAGCTTTCACCGCAATACATAAAGGTTTTACCACCATACATAATGGTTTTAATACACCATAACATGATGTTAGTACTGCATATAATGAACTTATCACCTAATGTCAAGAAGTTGCACTGCATAAAAGGATTTTGCAACTGCACATGAAGAGTGCACCACATAACATAACGATTGAACAATAGTTCATTATGAGTTCATCTCTGTATGAAATGAGTTTATCATATCATATAAAGATTTATTGATAGCACATAATGAATAAACTACTGCACATAATGATTTGACGACATAACGTAATGATGTTATCACTTCTTATAAAGATTTTACCCCTGAATATAATTTTGAAATTACAGTATATAATGATGTTATCACTGCATATAATGATATTACTATTGCATATAAAAGATATACCAATTCTTATAATATGAAATTGACCTCAATGCAGCTATGGCGTTCCATACCTGAAGACTAAACTGACGCAGCATTTAAATTCATTTAACGTTTCAATAAATCTAATACCAACAAACAAAAAAAGCGAACTGGACTATACAATACAAAGTTGATTTGTAGTGGGTTTTTTTACAGGCAAAGACAATGAAAAGGCATAATGCTTAAAGTTTAGGATGACTAAATTAATGCAAACCTTTTAAAAACATTTCTTGGTTTATGGTGGACATGAATCTGTATATCTATATAAAAAAGGACTATAATTTATTAACGAAAATGGTAAATATTATAACAGTGATATAATTAGATTTTTGTTAAAATAAAAAAATGTATACCTGTGTTGTTTTGAGTAACAATTAATAAATTTCGTATTAATATATTTTTCTAAAAACACCAAAAATGCGTAGTATTTTTTATCAAAAAATGCCTTTGACACCGCCACAAAAAGGGACTAGGGTTTATTGTCATATTATCGTTTTATTTTAAAAAGGAGGATACTATTAGATTTTAAAGAACACTCAAAATACTTGTATATGAAAGAGCATTAAAACTACATGTCGATATACCAATTTCCAATTTGTTGACATATTTTTAACAATCTGATGGCTTATACATGTAGGATACATTGAAATTTCATCAGACAGCAACTACCTCCAACTCAGCACATTTTGCTTAAACGCTGGTGGAAGAGGTTATGTAGAGTTTTGGGTCAACGCTTCGACTGATGTTCATGTTGCATTAATGACCCAAGACCTTTCCACACCACGCGACGATTGGAGCCAATTTTATGAAATCGTCATCGGTGGACAGTTGAACCAAATGTCTTGCATTCGTGCATTAAGGATGACTTGTGAATGGATTGAATCACCAGGAATATTAAACAGTGCCGATTATGTACAACTGTGGATCAGCTGGTATAATAATACCATTCGACTAGGAAAAGGGTCCAGAGCTGATGACATTATAGTTGTCAGTCATCCCCAGAGCATTCAGTATGATGTCAATTATCTTGCAGTGATGACGCATTACACTAGTTCGTGGAGATTCTATGAAGGTGGGTCTCTCACTAGTATAGATTTCAACAATCATCCGTTTTGAGAATTAAAAGAATGCATGCATTTCATTACCAACCTGCTCTTTATTTGAATACATGTACATCAACAATATTTTAGACTTAATTCTCCAGACTAAGAAAAGTTTAATATAGTTCACCGATCAACAATTAACATTTTTTTTTACTTTTGTATGTTTATTTGGTTTTGGAAGAATGTTGCCGTTCTTAAATCACTAAGAGATTTTATTTCAATTTAAAAGAAAAAAAATTAACACTCATCCACTTCAAAGTATTTAGAGCAAATTCCTAAAAAAAATCTTGAAAAAGAAATATTTGTCATTTATTACAATCATGGAGTTTTTTGCATATGTGTATAATAATAAGATAAAAAAGGTAATGTAATAATATCATTTCCCGATAAAATTTAGTTATAGAGAAGATAAATGTGCAGAGAAATTGGTATACATACTGTTGTGTAGAATAATGGCGAAATAATCATGATAATAGCATTATATAAATAGTGCCTGTTTGGGAGGGTAACTGTTGAAATTGACGGACGCGAAGCGGAGGTTGACAATGGTTGTCTCGGGGTGTCAATTTCAACAGTTACCCTCCCAAACAGGCACTATTTATTTTAATATACTGAATGTCTTAATTTTAAAGACAATTTTACTGCTTTTATATAGAAATGAAGTGAATTCAACGGCGAACTGTATGCGCATAATTTACGGGCATTTAGCAATTCTTTGTGTTACCCGTTGCCAAGTGTGTTGCTAACGCTGATGGTAATAGAACGGATTACCAACTGCGTCTAAACCAATCACATTTCAGTATTTAACATGAAAGTATAATAAAAGTACATGTATGCGTTCGTTTATTTTAGACTTAGTAAAAACGATGGGTCAAGGGTTTCTGATGGAATGTACTGCAATTTAAAGTCGACTATCTTTTATTTATTCATGAATTCTAAACTCCAATCTAACCTGAAATGGTATCTTTTATTTTTGTTGTTGTTGTAGCTCAGCAGTACCTGAGTTTAATGTTATAAAAAGGAATAGCAGGAATAAGTCAGTCTTGTTTTAATGTCAGTCTTGTTTTAATGTTATTTTATTGTAAAATTTTAGTTGCAAAGAATGTCCGTGAAATTTGGGACATTTGTTGCATTTGGGACCGGTTCAGCTGTGGCTGAACAAATGCCAATTCATTCTTTAAATATTTACCATTAGTTTTCAATTAAGGGAAAAAATGGTAAACAAGTTAACCAATACCCCCATATATTGTTTAGGTAGCTCCAACATACACTGCAAAAATACTATATGAAGTACTCAAATAAATCTTTAACATCACCATCTTAAAGTTATTGACTATAGCAAGCTGAAATCTTAAACCTGGTATGAAATTCTGTCTATTTTTTGTTAATTACAACTTTGTTTGGTTTATTATTCATTATTTTGTTCAATATAAACTAATCATTTGTATTTTGCAGTAATTAGACTGCCTATCTTTGTCCTCTTTATAAGAATTCTAACGGTATTTAACGGTAAATAATATTCACCTCGAAAAAATAATGCCTTACTATCTTTTTAGCTCACCTGAACCGAAGGTTCAAGTGAGCTTTTCTGATCACCCGTTGTCCGTCGTCCATCCGTCCGTCCGTCCGTCTGTCTGTCTGTCCGTCCGTCTGTAAACTTTTCACATTTTCAACTTCTTCTCAAAAACCACTGGGCCAAATTTAACCAAATTTGGTACAAAGCATCCTTATGGAAAGGGGGTTATAAATTGTTAAAATAAAGGGCACAGCCCTTTTCAAAAGGGAGATAATTGCGAAACAGTAAGTTTAGGGTGCATGTCTTTAAAAATCTTCTTCTCAAGAACCACGGCACCAGAAATGCCAATATTTACACAAAAGCTTGTATATATAGTGAAGATTCTAAATTGTAAAAATCGTGACCCTCGGACCAAAACTGGGGCCCCAGGCGGGGTTCAAAGTTTAACATAGAAATACATAGGAAAATGTTTAAAAAATCTTCTTCTCAAGAACCACTGCACCAGAAATGCCAATATTTACACAGAAGCTTTTAAATATAGTGAAGATTCTAAATTGTAAAAATGGTGACCCTCGGACCAAAACTGGGGCCCCAGGCGGGGTTCAAAGTTTAACATAGAACAACATATGGAAAATGTTTAAAAAATGTTCTTCTCAAGAACCACTGCACCAGAAATGCCAATATTTACACAAAAACTTGTATATATAGTGAAGATTCTAAATTGTAAAAATCGTGACCCTCGGACCAAAACTGGGGCCCCAGGCGGGGTTCAAAGTTTAACATAGAAATACATAGGAAATTTTTTTTAAAAATCTTCTTCTCAAGAACCACTGCACCAGAAATGCCAATATTTAATCAAAAGCTTGTATACATAGTGAAGATTCTAAATTGTAAAAAGCGTGACCCTCGGACCAAAACTGGGGCCCCAGGCGGGGTTCAAAGTTTAACATAGAAATACATAGGAAAATGTTTAAAAATCTTCTTCTCAAGAACCACTGCACCAGAAATGCCAATATTTACACAAAAGCTTGTATGTATAATGAAGATTCTAAATTGTAGAAATCGTGACCCTCGGACCAAGACTGGGGCCCCAGGCGGGGTTCAAAGTTTAACATAGAACTACATATGAAAAATGTTTAAAAATTTTCTTCTCAAGAACCACTTCACCAAAAATGCCAATACATAAACAAAAGGTTGTATACATAGTGAAGATTGTAAAAATCGTGACCCCCGAACAAAAATTGGGGCCCCAGTAGGGGTTTAGATTTTAACATATGTCGGAAAATGTTTTAAAATCTTCTTCTCAAGAACCATAGTGCAACTGTTTGGGATATTACTATGCATACATGTACATCCTTAAATAATGTAGATTCAAAAAATTGTAACTCCCGGACAATTGATGGGCACCAAGAGGGGTTCAAAATTTAAACATTTTAAAAAACATAAAGGAAAAGTTTAAAAATTTTCTTCTCAAGAACTACAATGTTTTAGTTTGTGGAATTTCTATGCATGCATCCTTCGATTATGTAGATTCCTAATTGGTAAAATCGTGACCCCCGGACCAATACTGGGGCCCCAAGATGGGGTCAAAATTTATTAAAGAAATATAAAGGTAACATGTTAAAAAATCTTCTTCTCGAGAACTACAATGCTTCAATTTGTGAGATTACTATCATGCATACAACCTTGGATAATGAAAGTTCGACAGTTTTAAAATAGTGACCCCTGGACTAATACTAGAGACCCAAGATGGGTTTAAAGTTAAATGTAGAAGTACCGGTATATATGGAAAATGTTTAAAAATCTTCTTTTCGAGAACTACAATGCATCAATTTGTCAGATAACTACGTCAGCACCCTCAAATAGTGTAGATTCGAAATTATAAAAGCCGTGATCTCAATCTATTACTGGGGCCCCAAGAGGTGTTCAAAGTTTAGCATAGAAATATAGAGGGAAAATGTTGAAAAATCTTTTTCTAGGGAACTATAATGCTTCAGCTTGTGAGATAACTAGGCAAGCATCCTTAAATAATGTAGATTCCAAATAATTAAAACTTTAGCACTGGACTAATACTGTGGCCCCAAGAGGGGTTCAAAGTTTAACATAGAAAGATATATTGAAAATGTTTTTAAAAAGTTTTTCTCTAGAACTATAATGCTACAGTTTGTGAGATTACTATGCAAGGATCCTCAAATTTTGTAAACTCTAATGTAGTGGAACCAAGAGTTATCTTTCTTGTGTTCTGTACAGTCTGAGAGTTATTCCTCTTGAAGTGGAACTCTGCTATGTTCAGTTTTTCAGGTTGTGTACGTGCGGTCCCATCGCAGTGCTTCACATTTTCATTCCTATGTTACTATTTATGTTGTTCAAGCCAACCATAAACCTCTGACCATAACTGGGTCCCCAGAAAGGGGTTCAATGTTTAAAATAGAAAAAGCATATGCTACGAAATGTAATGTTACAAGGAACTGTTGTTCAGGTGAGCGATGTGGCCCATGGGCCTCTTGTTTAAATCCATATTGGGAAATTAAAACATGGTTCTGAATTTATTCAGCAAGTTGAAAATAAAATGCAAATACAAACACCAATTTTAATCACAATATTTTTCCTTGTGCTTTGATAATGGTTTGCATGTTGTTATTTTTTAAACAAAGATACAGACTGCAGATTTGAAGAATTTAACAACACTAATATCATAACAAATAAGACAAGATGCAATGAAGTTACAAATTACACGTGTGTAAGCGGATACGAGCTAACCTCCGGTAACCTAAACCGAGTGTGCGGGATTGGACGACAGTGGATAGGTGACCCTCCCGTATGTTCTGGTAAGAGCCTCATATTTTTATTATTTTAAACAATAATTCATAATCATCATTTTTTTCCAATTTCGTCCAACATTTATATACACCATGTAGTACGGAGAACTAACCCTGTCTCTTTATTGGATGCTATTTATAATTTTCCATGACCACATATTTATTATCCTCTTCGTATTTGTAATTATCACATAACTATCGTAGTTTTCAAATTGATAAAAATATTTCATTTATATTCAGAATGTGAATAAAAGAATAAAAATTCATCAATAACAGTTTAGTGCGCTTTGATGAAAAAAGTACAAGAAACGGATCATTTTCTATAACGAAGGAATGGGCTGAATGAAATGATACATACAAAAATCATAGCAATCGTTAATTTTTTTTCAACATTAAAATACTTCGATGAATTTTAATGACGATCCGTCATTATCTGCATGTACTTAATGAACACTTATGTACAGTGAACTGACCTTTAATGAAATCAAACAAGCCACTATTTCCTGATGATAAAGAAATGCATTATCCTTTATCAACCCCTATTCAACTATATTAACCAAATGAACTTTTAAAAAACCTAAACTCCAGTGAAGAACAAATCAAGTTAGAATTAAAATAATGGAACATTAGAAATAATATCAAAGCTATAAATGGACTTTTTTTTTTTTACTTCTGATTACACTGATAAAGTACAACCAGATGCATTAGTATCTAAGTTTGATTCTGAATTAACTCTCTCCACAATACTAGTATTTGGCCAACAATACAGAAACAGAGAAAAAATATGTAACAAAAGGAAGTATTTATTTTCAGCGAAGGCGGATGAGAGTGGGGTTCAAAGCACCTAAGGTCTCAACATAAGAAAACTTATTTCAATCCTTTTTTTTTATTTCATGCTGCTTTTTGATTTTATTGTTAAATTTGTGAATCGTTGAAGAGACATTTCATACTTTTGGTATTTAAACCATTTTATTTGAATCTAGTTTTTGTGTACGTTGGAATTAAGATACCGTTGCGGTTTGGTGGAGTTTATGTGTATCATATCATTTTATAAAATATACAACATGTTATCAACAAAGAACTACTATCTATATAAGATTACTAGCACTACAGAATTGTCATTAGGTAGCGAAATTTCATTCTTTTAGTTCCTGTTAGTTGGTCAAATCTTTAGCTAAAACGATGAAGCAGTAGAATGTGATTTATAAAAAAGACAGTTAAAAATCAATACTGTTCATGCATATGTAGTTCATTTTTGCAAACTCTATTTTGTTTGTAATCGACACAAACCAATGCAATCGACACAAACCGATGTAATCGACATTAACTGATCATTTAAAAAGGAAGTCTTAACCGATTCTCTCCAGAAACAATAAACGTTTTTTTTAAAACAATGAAGAAAATCATTCTGTGGGTAAAACGTTACGATTAGATATTCATATGCACAAGTCAAATTCAACCCAGAAAGAAAAATCAAACGTTACGTATATCAAACTAATGTTTTCTTAATAGCAATAATAATTTGATAATGATCAGACTATTAAGGAATATTAAAAGCATTATAATCCATACTACTATATTAAAATAATTAACTTGAATTTTTGGGCTTTAATACCGAGAAATCGGAAGAGTACTGTCTTTTGTTTAATATATTTTAAACATCATCGGTACTTCAAGATTACCAATTTGTTTTTATTTTTTCTCAATCAAGCTTCGCTAATTAATAATCAACGAAAATGTCTTTTTAAAAAGTTAAATAATCATCTGGGATTTTTTTTTTGGATTTTACAATCTTGTGCATGCGCATTACCTTCACGCTAAATTATGGGCAACTCTTTTGTTTATGTTTCCACAATATCTCATATGCATGGATAAAATCAGAAACGATATTACAAAAACGTGTAAATTTTCATTGAAAATTTGTAAATTCTGTTCATCAAAGGAAATACGGAGATAACTCTAACTCAGTGCATTTAATATGAAAAATCCCGAAAGTTCCGAATGTCAACAAGGTGTTTTAATACGAAGAGAGTAAATAACGTTGGTGTTAAAGTGTTGAATTCCTCATTAATATGAATTAAATTTTAGATGAAAGGCATTTACAGCCTCAAAATGGTTTGTTTTGAATAATGTCACTATTATTTTCAATGCAGCTTCATTAATTTTCTCCAAAATTGTTTCGGAGCGCTTCTGCAATTTTTTTTTTGCGACATTACGGGTATATAAAAGACATTTTTACTGTGGTGAAGGCCTGTCCCGAGACACAGTTAGATTATTCTAACTAAGAAGAGAGTAGTGAATGTAATAGCATTATTATAGGCTGCTTAAAGTTTGGTAAAGAAAATGTCAACAATACTGTGTGTCGATGTATCTATTTCGTAAATGTTCGATATCATATGCAATGTAAATCCAGGCACAAACGGGTCAAAGTCTGGCCTCCTTTTGAATGACCTCAGGTTAAAGAAAGTGTTTTCAAAATTGCGTAGAAATTGTATATATATTTTATCTTTTGATGCCATGACATATGTTTTTTCATGAGAACCCATGCTTAACCTAGATATTAAATTAAAGTCTCAGGTTTGGCTTCTGTTGGAAAAACTTGTGATTTGTATCTGCTGCGGTTAGATTTATCATAGAAAGGCAATTTTTTTTCAAATTGATAAATTCAGAGTTTCTTAATACTTTTGTCTTTCAAAACATATTATTTCATGTATAATATGGTTCATTCTTATACTGTTCAGCCTTTGGCAATGCATCTATATATACATCTATGGAAATTAATTGGTTTTTTCTCATCACATGGAACATTACATTAATTTGCACTTAGAACTTAGCATACAAATTTGATATTTGCATTGAACAAATTATCTCTTTTATACATTACATCCGATATTTCGTATTTTGAAGCGGAAATCAAATTCATGCATGTAGTAAAGAATTGCAAAGTGCAGAGCATTGAGCAAAAATGAATCTAGTCAACGCATAACAATAGTCTTTTGATAGCGAAGATATATTAAACAAACATAATTCATATGATTTAATATGAATTGCAAATATCCTTAAACAGGACTTACTGGTTGACGTACGTCAATTCATTTATGTCAGCGTAAATGGTTATCCCCAAAAAACACATTATATTTTGTGTGGTCGATTTGTTATGGATCGAAACATTTTAAGCATAAAAACTTCGATGATCGAACAGAAAAAATGGATTTCACAGATAAAAAGCACGACTGCCTTCTGTACTTTTTTTTTAATAACATACGGGTTTTCAGTATCTGCCAATTAACAAAGTACAAGGCTAATCGATAGCCCTATTGCATATGTGGTTAACGAGTTTTCCTTTTGCATAGAGGTTAGGAGTTGAGTTAAATGCCATTGAATATTTTTTGAAAAATTAAAAAAAAAAAACTTTAAATTTTCACTTGGTTGAGATTTTCTTGACTGTGAAATTTTACAAATAATCAAACTCTCGAAAATAAAATACAGTTTATGAATGGCAGAGTCACTAAATAGATACAAAGCATAAGGTTTTGGTAATAATTTTAAAAAAAAGTTCCACTTCGAATTTCCTGTACCAGTTTTCAAATCCCTACCCATTTTCGATGTAATTTACCCAAAAAAGTAAATCACAATAACATCATAAAATTTATACTATTTAACTGTTGGTTTTTATTGTTTTTTAGTATAAGGATTTATCAATATTTTTTAATTGCGTGCCATACAATCATCTTAATGAATAAGTGAGAAAAAACCAACAGAAAATATGCTATTTTGGCTAACATTTTTTTTTTAACTGTTATTATAATAGTACAGCCGAAAAGCTTGAAAATTTTGTCCGTAATTCCTCTGTTTTGCTTTAAGTCCGTCCGTAATTATGGTTTTGAGCCTAATTCGATTATTTAGTAGAGATGTCGAATGTTATGTCTACAATAATTAATTTCATCAATAATCTTGGTTTTAAGAATAAAATTCACTAATGACATTGAACTTAATAACAACCCAAATTTGACAACTCAAAGCATGAGTAAACGACATCCTAATAAGAACTGAAATTGTTCTTAAGATTCGTACAGTAACATTTGACTACATTTTCAATTTTAAACAAAGAACTTTAATACTTGATTTAAATATAATTATGTTCACAGCAATGCCATTATGTCCTGAGAAAATGTCAACCTCTTCAGTCACCGTGTTAAGCCAACACACACAGATTGGTGGGATACTGTCGATGACATGCGCGCCGCACCATGCATTGTTAATTGGTAACCTATTGAGAACTTGCCTTCCTAATGCAACATGGGATGGCACGGAGCCTGTTTGTGAAGGTTTTATTTAATTTAAATACCAAAAAATTATTATAGTTTGAAATGTAATCTATTCTCAATATGATTTAAAATTACAGTTCCACTGAAATTTATTCTAGTTGGTATCATTTCAAAAATATTAACTTCATAACTAAATTGAGGCAATTTATAGCTGTTCATAAAAATCCTACTATTGGAGTTAAGAAAATGAAATCCGAGTTGTCTGTATCTATAGGTCACATATATTATACAGGTCTGTAAGATTTTTTCTAAACTTTTTTATATCGTAGATAGAAGAAATACAAACGATACCACCTATGAAAACCAATAAAGGTTGATGAAATGTTACACGTTTAACCCTATTGCAAAGGGTGTTAAGAAAGTTCGTTCCGTGATTTACTTAAGCCAAGATTCATTAATAAACAACTCCTTTGTAAGTTTTTTGATTTTTAATAACCAGATAGACCACCTTTGTTTTTCAGTATATTTTTAATTCTGTTTGGCATTGAATGAATTAAAGAAATCAAATGTTTCTGAGGTATCTCCCTCCATGCTCGTTGAAGACGGCGGCGTAATTGGTCCATGGATGTCGGGCGCGGATCCTTGCAGGCCTCACTGTCCAGAATACTCCAGAGATTTTCTATGCAGTTTAGATCTGGGGAATTGCCTGGCCATTCTTCTTTCTAAATGAAGTTTGGTAAATTATTTTTACACCAATTCTGTGTTACTAGGACAGTGTGAGGTGTTGCACCATCTTGAACAAGCTTAGCGTGTCCTGGATATTGAACCAACTTTTGTTCATCAATCATGCCAGTGTTTTTTGGTCGATTCAGTGCAGGTTTAAGTTCTCTTTGAAGAATTATATCCACAGAATATTTTGCATTTATAGTTTTGCCGGATGGAGCAATGTGTAGCTTTAATTTGACAAACCGTTAACTCCCATTGCACCCCAGATCATGACTTTGGCGCTTGACTTGACGCAGCTGACGTCGGGTACCTCTTCCGACTGGGACCCCCACACAACATCGTCTTGTTAGTTCGGAACATGAAACAGATATTTTGAAGATTCGTCACTGAAGATATAGTTCTCCCAGTCTTCAGCTGTCAAGTGCTTGTGATCACGAGCAAATTTCAATCTTTTTTGTCGTTGTGTTTTCGTCAGAAGCTGATTTCTTGATCGTTTAAATGCCTTCCATTTTTTAACTTTCCGTAAATAATTAAACACAGTCACATGACTCACATTAAAGCTCGAGTTCTTGAGTTCCTTGCTGCATTTTCTTGTTGATTTTCCTCTTGTATATTTTATGTTCTCGACTTTCCTTTTTACTACGCTTACTATTTTCGACGGTCGGCCCGATCTCGGTTGGGTGGCAGGGGATAGTTTCGAAGGAAAGATCTCGGTTGGGTGGCAGGGGATAGTTTCGAAGGAAAGACCCGGTCAAAATTTTGAAATAAAGGGAGAACCTGATGTTTCAAATTGGCTGGTTATTTGAGGGGTATAAATTGCTAGAATATTTATTGCATTCATTTTATGAACAGAGGAGCTCATGTCAATTTCATTGATATATGACACTTTAATACTGGTTGCACTTTTCATCAGATGTGGAATGAAAATGCGAAACTGTGGCCAAAATTTTCACTTTAGGTTTTGTGCTTGAAAAGTAAGGTGGGTTCAGAACACGAAAAGAAGGTGATTGACCCCCATCAATTGGTGATTATTTGCATGGGTTTACATAAGCAATCCTATGGTAGTTTATGGCAGTTGCTCGGGACTGGAGCGTGGTGCTGGACCCGTGAAAACGTGAAAAAAGGGCAATTTTTCAGAAAATGTGGAGACCGTCCCTGGCTATTCTATACAGTGCTATATGTAAGTTGTACTTGTTTTATTCTGAAATGTTTAAAAATTCTCAAGAGTCGGGACCATGTGTCCCCTGCGTGCAAACCAATTTTAGCAAATTTAAAAATCTTCTGAAAAAATAAATCACATATATGAGCACTATCTGCCTCACATTTCCTCGACCAAAAAAACTATCCTTTGCTCCCTTGGTCGGTGAGCTGTTTATTTTGCTCTAGCCTGCGTCTCCACTTTGTTACCCATTGCTCACTTTTACACAGTTGTTTAGCAACATCCTTCACACCGAATCTTGCATCTAATAAATCCAAAGCCTGGGCTCGTTCGTTGACAGTATCGACACTTGTGCAAGTCGTCTGCTTTTCACTGAACTCGTCATTTTGTTTAATGACGTAATAAACATAAATGTTTACATCACTCTATGACACCACCAGAGAGTGCAAATAGGGGAGGATTACTGATGATATGTTGAGAGAAAATCCAGTGTGAACTTGAAACAGAAATATTGCTTTTATCAATTTATCTTTGTCAATTTACAACCAGAACGAACTTTCTTAACATCTTTTCAATGTACGTGTAAGACACTTGTATTGAAAAGACAAGTTATGATATATTTGAGTAGAAAAACAATAAAAAATATAATAAATGCACACCCATTCACCATGGCCAGTCAAAGCAGACACAGTGGTGTTCATCGCTAAATCAAGGTGGATCAAATCTTGAACAACGATTACAGATATAGAGAAAAGGAATGTCTGCATAATTATAAAACGCATAAAAAAGAAATAAAAAACACACAATAAAGAACAAAAATATACAATGGATGTATCTGATTACACCTGTCTTGTCATTATTTTCTTCTCTGATAATAACAAGTTCGTTATTCAACACACAATGTTTTACCTTTGCCGTGAACTGAACTACAAATTCATTTTTATGTTTTGTTTTTCTAGTCATTTTCCCGCCTGATGACAACAAGAAAGATCATTTAGTTCCTATCCACATTTTTTGTCACTATATAAATTCAATCATTATACCTTCTTAAAAGTACAATGCCAATCCCTAGCTTTTTCGACAGGTAACACATTTTTAGTGTGCTTCGCGATTACACGTCCTTATATTACATAAATATACACACGATTATATGAACGGTCATTTTATTCCATGTATATGTTATTGTCACCTGTATATTATCATGCAAGAATATTTACTTTTTACTTAAAGGGGCATGGTCAAATTCTATTTTTATGTTTTTATTATTTACAACGCTTTAGAAATGCATTTCTAATGATCAAATTAAATTTAAGAGTCATTCGTAAAATTATAAGCAAGATACAGAGCTCACTATTCTTTGTCATGTAAACAAAGTTCGTGCCCTGTTTTTGTTTACATAAGTTCAATATACCAGTAAAAAATCTATTTCCAGCTTATTTGTCAATCTTTTTATTTATCTTAAGCATAGATTTAAAAGTGAAATTTTTACTTCAACGTTCAAAATGTAAACAAACGCTTTGTTTACATAGCGAAGAATTTCAAGCTCTGTAACTCGATTATAACTCAACAAATGACACTCAAATTTCAGTTGCCTATTAAATATGACTATGAATATTAAAATCGGAAAAATAATTTTTTAAGCAAAATTGTGACCATGCCCCTTTAATATTTCCATTATTTATTACAGCTTGCCTATGTCCGAGCGCAGCTGTGGGATATCAGTTTAACTCAACAGACGAGCTTATCACAAAAATGGATGAAATGAAAAAAGAGCTAAAAGTAGAAAGGGAGAAAACAAACGCCTATATCCGGTCCAAGATCAGTGTTAAAGACAACCGTACCTCCTCCACAAGAATCGGTTACGTCCTTGGCTGTGGTATCATAGGGTCCTTACTGATGGCTATATGTTTGTGTGATGCCGCACCCCTGTTGCGTCATATCAGACATGGCGTTTAATGAATCAATAAACATATAAATATCGATATAAATTTGAATAATTTCAAACCGAGCACAAACAGAGTTCTTCAGGCTAAAAAACTTCTAATAGATGATCTTATTTTTTAAGTCCCTTTTACAAAATTTGAGAAACTCATTGACTGAGATTTATGGGTCTTAACCTGATCCGAAAACTTTTTTTTTTAACCAAAACGTCATTCAAGTTTTTTCCAAGTCTTGACCCATAAAAGCCAGAATTTGATTTTGATAGGTCATTGAAAAATTTTACGATTGTTAAGAGAGTAAATCTAGTAAAAAAAAAACATGTATGAACAAGATACAGAGTAGATAAAACAGAATTTGGTCGTACATACGATATCATGAGTTGTAAATTGAATCGAACGTACGTAAAAAAATCCCGCGTCGTTATTACGAGAGACATAGTCTTATCATGATCGAGATACTAGTACTACGTCAATCGTACGAAATATTTTCTTTATCATTAACTCTTCAGACTTCATTATCTGGTCTATATATTATTACCTCGCCGTCTATGAGACTTATCGATCATATATATATATATATATATATATATATATATATATATATATATATATATATATATATATCTGTGGTCAGTCAGTTACAAACATATCATAGTCTGTTCCAAGATATTTATAAAACATATTTCGACGAGTTTTAATACCCGTGAAAGACGTGCAATTAAAATCGACGAAAGGAAAAAATTGAATAAAAAGATATTTTCATTGACATCATTTTTCACTCGAAAATAAACCCCACCACGATAGAATACAGATTTCTTTCGGAGATTTATAATGGGGAATGTTTTCAAAATGTGAATCGAGAATATCTTGGCACAGAGTATAAGTAAGTAACTTAAATGCACGTTTATATGAAGATTTCTTAAATGAAGACCCACTTGCCAGTATTGTGGTAATTCATAGGAAGATACTGAACATTTTTTTCTTTCTGGTACATATGCCATAAAAAGGGAAATAATGTTACATACTGTACATAATTTTATCACACCAGTGTCTGTAGAAATTTTATATCATGGTACATAGTAATCAATGTAACTTTACTGTTAATAGACAAGTATTTGATGCTGTGCACATCTTTTTTAAAAAAAATTCCAAACCATTTAAACAACAGTATAATATTTATATGCAACTAATATTTAGTTAGAGCATAAAGAAAAAGACAGTGGATCGTATTGCGAATTTATTTTATTACTTTTTTTGTATTTTTCCTTTTTCATTCATTTATTGTTGATGTCTAGGCATCTTCTCATTGAACATCATTTATTTTCGTGCACCATTCTTGTATTAAATGGATTAATATAATTACACAATATTATCATCATGATCTTGTTTGTAAGGGAAGGACAAAAATAGGCCATGCCTGCTGCACAATCCTATTTCATTTTGAAATAAAATATTGTTTAAACTAGATTATAAGTGTTTTGAGCAAATCGAGACGCTGATATATTATTCTGCTCCAGATACAACAAAGTGACTTAATTTCAAAGGGTAACTACTCTAATTGAAAAATAATTTCAAAGGACAACAACTCCAAATTTTTAAGAACTTACGAAAGGCGATTCATATAGTAAACGATATGGAATGTGGAAGTGAGCAGGGGAAGCGTCAGCCATATTGCCGAATATTAGTTCCTCCCGGACATAAAGATGTATCTGGCAGTCAAGTATCATGTTTAAACCAATTTAAGTGTGACATTTTAGTCAGCAGTGAAAGCTTTCAGTTCCGATCGATATAACTCTTAATGCAATTTTTTGCATTTGAGTGATAAATAATTTTTTTTCTTTCTTAATTGTGTTTAATTTAAAGATTTTATCTTTAAAATAATTGATTTATAATCGATCGCTGTTGAACAACATTTTGTATTGTGTTCTAGTTTTCTTAACACTGAGTAGTACAATTTTCTCTACATATTTTTCAATTTTCCAATCACACATTATCTTTTGATCATAACTAAACTAAAGCTTGTCTGATATTATCAATATCTCTCATATGTCCTAAATTTTCTCTGCTAATCTTAATTCATGGTTATCTCAGGAGCTCAACCTCTTATTCAATACTTATTCATTCATCTCTAAATTTAGTGCTTTCAGTTATTCAGTTCTTTTACCCATATTTCGAACATCAAATCCCAACCACAATTATTTCAATTTTTTAAAATGATCACAATATCCAAGTCTTCACCCGTACGTTTTTTTCTGATATATAGTTTAAGATCCAAACTGTCATACCTATGAAATAGTTTTTTTCTAAATCTGTAACATGTCCGATTTTTTTATTGTGCGTACAAAAATATCCAGAAGATAAAATCCCCTATGGTAAGATTTTCAACCTCGAAAACGATAGAAAAAATATTTCGTGCGCTTTTAAACGATAATTTTGCTTAGTTTGTGTATACTAGTACCTATAATAATGTAGTAGTTTTCCCGATCAGTTAACGAGGCCGAGTACAGAACGAGTACGCACGCTTTCACGCAGCGTTTCATTTGTATTGTGACGTCATCTTTTTGCTTGGTTGACGCCATGGCGTGATAGTTTCAACTGCAGATATTCAGCGAAAATTGTTGAAAATATCTCGTTTGATGCGTAAAAATAATGTTATATTGTGGAATAAACATAAATGTCTCAAAGTATAAGCTATATTTGGGCTCAGGTCGAAAACGTAAAGAGGGTTCAGCAAGCCTAGCCTTCTGTCACGTTTTCTTAACCCGCCTAAATATAGCTAAATTCATATATTTCAGGCAGTAACCATGTATTTTATATCAATGACCCTTAATATGTGATGTTATATATTTTTTTATTACTTAAATATGTCTGAATGTTTTAATAATACTATTTAGATCACTTTTCCGCTTTTGTCAAATAAAAAATAGCCATTATCTGACGAATCTGGGAAATTGGGCATACAAAAATCAACTTTGATAAGACCCCTGGAACAAACCAGGAGGTAAAAGGTTTTTTTTATTTGACCATTAGATGCCTTTTAGCAATAACTTTAATATGTAGAACAGAAAAAGAAATCCCTAGGGCAGAAGTTTTGAAAAAATGTAAAAAATATGCAAAATTGATACATTTCAAGCAAAATCCCATAGGGTCCTATGTTAAAGATTAACACACTTTGAGATGACCCCCTAAACAAACGGTGTGGTAAATGTCTTATTTTTTAATCTTAAAATAATAATTATATCAGTAGAAATTCATGTAAAAAGTTTCATCCAAAAATCTAGGGCAGAACAAATTAGACCCGGCCTCGTTAAGTCATATTTCGTTGATAAATGATATTTAATATTTGTTTTCAAACAAACGTAACATAAACGGGTATCGCGTTTTTTGACCTTTATTAAACTCGCAACTGGCGTTGAGGCAAAAATGTTTGTATTACGATTTTGACATTTTCTATCATTAAACAAACATTTAAAAAATGTAAGTCAAATAAAAACAAATGTGTGAATATTTTTAACTAATATATCTGAAGCTTATAATCGAAGACTAGAATCTGGTTGAATAAACTTAACCAATCGGGACACGAAACGGTTCCTTTTTCGTCATATTTTCTTTGTTTATTTTGTGTTTCCATACAGGAATTATTTTTAATTATCTTTGAAGAGAGACCGAATCAGCTGATGTAAATAGGTGAAAGTCATTTACTCTCCAAGAAAATTGGTTTTTATGGATTTTTTTTACACTGTTATAGCCCCCAAAAAATTGAGCCAAGCAACTTTAAGCATTGTCTTCTTGCTCATAGAGTCCAATTTAAACCGGTTATCTTTTTTCGAAAATAGTATAGAATGCAATTTTCATTGATATTCAGATAATGGTCGTATGATAAATATTTATTACTATCCTATTTACCAGATACCGGTCGGACCACGAATGAAGGTTATTTGCCGATTTGTTTACTTGCGGCTACGGATAGTCTGTCGTGGCATCATATAATGTATATATTAATATATATCATATATCTCGAGCGTCAAGAGAAGAATAACATTTGTTTCTCCTAAATTTTGTTGACATATATGTGTTAATAACATGTTATAGATTAAACGGTCATACGTATTAATAATTTATATTTTCCTGATAATCTGTGAAGTCAAACATATGATTTTTTAAATCAAATATTTGCTTTATATATGACCCAATAAACGCTTGCAAGCTGTGGTTTGTTGTTTTTAGTTGTAACACTAAACTTCGATGGTTTGAAATTATTGATAAAAAGTTTTATAATTATTGGATCTGTTTTAGGAAAATCAATGGCACGTCTCGTTATTTCAAAAAATTATGAAGTTTTAAGAGACTGCGTCTTTGTTTATTCAGTACATTTCAATTTTAGGAACAGTTTTTCTTGTAATATGAGATATTTTAGATTTCAGAAAGTCACAAAATAAAAGACTAACTGTTGGAGTTTAAATTTATAAAGTGATTTCTTTATATTGACATGCTGACCACTGATTCCCTTATTGTGCCCTATTATCAGTAAATTTATTTGCCGACTGGAAAAAAATAGTTTTCAATTACTTTTGATCAATATAATTAAATTCTGACAAGGATATTAAATGATGTAGTCGCAATTATTAGAGCATCGTTCTTATTAACAAGGGAAACCAACTGGATGGTAGATACACGTGTTTGATGAGAAAATGTCCCGATTACAAAGGAGACTATCATTTCATATCTCTATTTTAATCATAATCAGTTTTGGATACATCAATGGTAAGATTATTGTCGCACTTGAATTTTGACCTTTTTTTGGGTTTAACATATATTAATAGTGTAACTGGAGGGTACAAATTTCAAGACTGACCATTTAACAATTATTTGAGACAATTCCTTCCACTATACGTTTTCACGTGAATATTTGATACAGCTATAAACTGACTAATCTTAAAAGTTGGGCAAGTAGTGTTAATGTTTAAAAGAACCAGACTAACATAATTTATCTTGAAATAAAAATACAGTTTCTCTCTTAATTTTCAGTTACATCTTCTAATGAGTTGAAATTAAAATGTGAAGTTGTAAAATTTAAATTTCAACGAAATGTACTACACAAAATGGCAAATACTTATGTTAATGCAAGTTATTCATGTCACATAGATTGACCTACTAACTCACTTCAGTAATTTTGATTTTGTTGCTACGCTGGAATGATTTAAACAAAATTGAATAATGTCTTCGATTTTTTGAACACATTAAGTACAAGATTTACAAGATACAAAATATTTATGAGCTAAATTTTATAATTAATACTCTTTAAGCAAAACCACTAAGCAAAAGGCACACATGTAATGACAATTTTGTCTCTTTTTTACATTGTATTGTATTATATTGTATTTTGAAATATATATGTAAAAAAGGCCAATTGGAGTAAAGGTATTCCATGTGCTCTTTAATTTAATTGCAAGCGTATCTTTATTGTTTCAGTTGTAGAAATTCTGATTGTTATGCGATGATGAGGCAATTGAACAATTATCTTAACAAAATGCAAAAAAAATAAATAAATAATGATAATGAAAAATAAATTAAAAAAAAAAACAAGAGAGATCAGCAATTCTACTTTTATTCATTGCTCTAAGTATTTTTATTTTAAGTCATACATTGACTTTGGATGCCAAAGCATCGGGAAACAATCTTATTTAGCTCTAACTGAATAAAAATGATGTTCATATTAGATTTTGTTAAGAGATGAGTTGTGTTATAATATTTAAAGAAGAACTAATAGTAATTATGATAACAATTATATATACTTTGGTTATTTAAAAAAAACCTATCTATTAAGTATAAAGAGAAAGTATAAACACTTATTAGTTTTCAACCTTAGAGATGATTAAGATACACTCACAAAAAGGACCACGCCGACCAATAACTCAATATACACATTCACTTGACTTTATACAATAGGCAATTGGAAGCAAAGTGGTAAACTTTGATCATTTGTCTTGCTGTGTTTTAATTGTGATATATCTGTGTGTTATGTGAACGTCTTCATCGTTATGACACAGCACCTGTACAGTATTTCTTACTTCCTGAATAAAAATGAATCAAATCTCATGTTTCACAAATACAATTGATACATATTCAATTATTCCTTTATTATACAGTATATTACAATCGCTATGAAATGAACCTGCAGATGCGTCGAAACAATGCGATCATATTGTCTAAAAGATGATAAATTTCTAAACCAAAAAAACAGTTCAAAGCACCATGAATTAAACAAAGTATTGTTGTACTGAATTTACATACTTTGTAGGATTATAAACCCCCCTCTCTCTCCCTCCTCCTCCTCCTCCTCTCTCTCTCTCTCTCTCTCAGTATATTTTTTTCTATGTATACATTTGCATAGCACGACTCTAGTGCAGTTGCAATACGTCTTTTTATTTATGGTCACCAATCATGCATTTTAGGATACATTGAAATTTCTTCAGGCGATAAGACCTACATTCAGCTTAGTACTTACTGCATACAGGCTACAGGAAAAAGATATGTAGACTTTTCGGTGAAAGCCTCGACTGATGTTCACGTTGCATTAATGACCGATGACCTTTCCACACCACGTGACGATTACAGCCAGTTTTATGAAATCGTCATCGGTGGATGGTCCAATCAGGAGTCTTGCATTCGTGCACTCAAAGAGTCATGTACAGAGACTTATTCATCTGGAAAACTTAATAGTCTCAAGTTTGTACAACTGTGGATAAGCTGGGAAAATGATGACATTCGACTTGGAAGAGGATCGAAAACTGTACATGGAGAACCAATTTTTAGTCATCATCAGAGCATTCCATATAACGTCAACTATCTTGCGGTAATGACACATCTCCCAAGCTTGTGGATATTTTATGAAGATGGGCTTCTCAAAGTAATTAAGAATTTAAATAATTGGTTTTGATAACTAAGAATATATTTCATCATCAACAAGGTTTTTATTTGAAGTAATCACAACAATTTTTTTGAACTTCTACACTTGATAGTAAAATCAATTCCATTAATCAAAAGTTGATATCTCCCAATTTCCGTTCTTATCAGATATAAAAGAACATACACTTTTTGGATTTTATGCATTCCATATGTTTACTCAAAATCGCCATGAAAACTTTATTTCGTATAAAATTGATTTTTTTCTTGGGTCTCAATTTTAATTAAAGAATATTAACTAGGGTTCAAAGTCACCTAGATGTATATAGTGATGGTTTAAAACCAATTAGACACAATTTTCATCAGGAAGAATAACTAATTTTGCAAGCAATTCCATATTGGTATCTCTAAGCATGTAAGAGAGGGCAGCACTGGTGCAGACGTCATTTAGACATGAAAATTTTACATGCGCTTATCAAGTTTACCCGTTATTCGTATAACGAATTTCAAATAATCAGTTTACCGCATATGATAGCCAATTACATGTAGTATTTTCTTACGATAATATTTGTGTACAATTTGTAAGGTATTAAGAAAAAAATCATGAAACTAACAAAGTAGAAATAAGACATATTCATATTATACACCTAAGCAGGGTGTGATGAGTTGATGTAACAGGTGTACGCTGAAAGGTGTAAAAATCGGCATCTCGTGTAAATCTGTTGAAGCGTTCAAACATACAGTGAAATGTAGTTGTAAAATACAATGACTGATAAGGAATGTAACACCTCTTTTGTATAGAAACCAAGATGAAAAAGGTTCAGTCGTATCTTTGATTAGCCTTGTGTATGCGCTTCTTGCGAGTTATTATTTTTTTTGTTCTGATAAATCCCGACGCCATAACCAGCTATATACGATTACAACAATTATAATGATTCTTTGAACATGGTTTGCAAGTTTTTAATATTCTTTTTAACATAGATACCGACTGCAAGTTTGAAGAGTTTAACAATACTGACATCCTAACAAATGATACAAGATGCAATGGGTTTACAAATTATTCATGTGCCAGTGGATACACCTTAACTTCCGGTAACCTCTCCCGGGTATGTGGGATTGGACGACAATGGATAGGTGACCCTCCGGTCTGTTCTGGTAAGAATTTTTTTTAATTATCAAGTTACTCGGAATTCAATAAAATTTGACATATCTTTAAAAAAAAGTTTATTCTTACAAACTAAATGATATCCCGCGCAAGCGTGGGAATTAACACTTTACACATAAATGTGATACAAGTTTTAAATGTTGAGCCATTTTTTTGTTCTTTGTAATATATACTGTGTCCGATCTTTAATATAACCCCCAAGCCCCAGGTTCTACCCTTATTTAAAAAAAATTACCGGGTCTTTCGAGCAAAACTGTCCCCCCGCCACCAAAGTATCTGCCCTATGGTTAACTAGCCCTACACTCTCCGCAATTAGTCAGCTTGCTTTCCTGGACATCCCATTCTTCTGGGAGAGTTCTTTCCATTAAAATAAAATCGCATTAAATTGTTCTTAGACTATTTTATTTATTAACTTTTTGTATTAACCAGAGATGTTCGATCCAAGATATCTGCCCAAGATGGATGATGAAATCGTCCTACACTTTTCGCTAAGATGTTAACTAGTCAACCAGAGTTCTTGGTAACTCTGGAAAGTGGTATCCCTTTCTCTTACCACGTGAATTCTAGTCATGAAAGCTAAAATCGCGCATTAAATAAACGAGTTCGAAAAGTCTCATTTTATTTATTAAACATTTGTCAAATCTTATCTTCTATGTATATAAATAAGTTCCCTGTAAAGATATTCACTCTTTACATAATAATTAAATATTATTTCATTGCAAGTATTTTCTGATGCAAACTCCCAATGATTTGGATCCGCCAAAGCTTGTCCACCACCTTTCTTTCATTTTTAAGCGCTAAGCGCTAGCGCACCGAATCTCAAGATCTTATCATAAGTGCCACCTAGTGATCATGCTGACTGACCGCTCGTAATGTAAACTTTAAAATAGCAAGATCAAGGTATCCTTTAGTTTGTATTTAGATCCCACGTTTTGCAAAAGGTCTATTAAATAAAGATCAGAACAAAATGCAAACTTTCACAATATCATTGAAGTCTGAGGGTGGATTGCCGAATACACAACTAAACTTGTCTGAAGACATTCCATGCTGCTAATATTAGACGAATGTTGGGTGACAGCTGTGCAATGTAAACAAAGGATGGCCTGTGATGTAGATCTCGGAATGTCAAAAAATGCGATCAGAGATAATGCCTTGTCTTTTTACTATATCTAATAATTATTGTAATTGTGTTTGTGCCATAAAATATTTGTATTTGTATATTAAAAAATTGAGACCCTCAAAGGCCGACAAATTCACAACATGATATTTCTAAAAATATTTGTTTGCAAATTTTATCTGTTGATTCATATCGTGATTTTCTCATGCATTTTGTCGATTTTAAATTCAATGAAATTTAGTCTTATTTTACAGTCAGCCAGCGGAAATTTAATTTTAGATCAAACGTGAATACACAATCTATGAAAATACAAGATATATAGTTTCCAGAAGAATTATATTATGCGGGTGTACATTGAGTTTGCACGCTTTGCTTTAATGACTGTAGGGTACAGTGGCGTCCGAAGCAAATTGAAAAGGGGGGATAGACTAATCATCATATATCTTGACAAGCAAAGTAAAAAAGCCTTATTCCAAAAATCCCATAATCAAAAAATTTCTAATCGGGGAGGGGGGGGGGGTAGTATACCTATAACTCCCAAAAAATCTTACCTAGGAAGAAAATAAATTGCCCAAAATCATAAAATTCCTAATCCTTGGGGGGAGGGGAGTATACCTATAACTGCAATATCACTCATTATCACTAATATTTCTTTATTTTCATTTCAATTCCTTACATTCTACCAAAATTGTCCGGACGGCAGCTTCCTGTTTCTTCTAAAACAGTTTGGTAAATTTAAGCAATATTACGTTTTCTGCGAGAGGATGGGGGGGGGGGGGGGCGCTGGCCCCTTCCTGATGCTATGTGCCTGATGGTTAGGTCTAACTTTGCTTACCAACCCCCATCCCCACCCCCCCCCCAGGTTCCGACGCCTATGGGGTAGGAGAGAGGCATGCAGCGGTACAATGTATGACTGCCCACTTACTTAATAAATAGACCTTTTACTTTGCAAAGATTGCTCTCTGAACTTCATGGTTCCGTTGCAAACCATTGTCAAAATATATCTTCACAAATTCGCGAAATATATATATGCTCACATGTATATGGACCCCGGGACCATGGCTGCACACGATACCCAGGTACAGTCTGGTGTGCAGTCTTTCAAACGGATTGTTTTATTTCTTCCCAGAATTCCAATGTACACAAGCGCAATCGAAATTTCATCCCAATTTAATTACATGTAGTCAGTTCTTGGGCTGACTACTCAGTTAATTTACATTAAATACTCCTCTCTTCAAATTGATTGAAATAGTATGGTCGGGCTCCAATACAGGTCATGAATTTTCATAGAACCTTTATTTTAACTTTTTGTATAATTATGATTTTAAAATATTAACATTTGAGGCTTTTTTACCGCCTTCCAGTACTTTCAGTACTTTGATTGATATTTCGGGCTGGTTAATATATAGAATTATAATAGGTTTTTAGGTCACTTGAGTAAACTCAGGTGACCTATTGCTATCCGTTTTCATCCGTCGTCATGCGTTAACAATTTACATTTTTAACTTCTTCCTAAAAACTACAAGGCTGATTGTTACCATTTTTGTTGTGAGGCATCTCTATGGTAAGAGGAATCTAAATTGTGAAATTCATGGCTTTACCACCCCTAGGGGGCCACATGGGAGGGGGGGGCAAAATATGCCCCCCCCCCAAAAGCCAAATTTCAAAAAATCTTCTTCTCTACTCCCACGCATGTGAGGAAAAAACTGGTTGCATAGTTATGATGTCCATGAGGCCCTTTACCAAAATTGTGAAATTCATGGCCCCTGGGTCAGGGGTTCTTGCTCTAGGGTGGGGCCAATATGGCCATATAGTAAAAATGTATTAAATCTTAGAAAATCTTCTTCTCTACTCCCATATATATTTGTTAAAAACTAAATGCATGATGTCCATGAGGCCCTCTACCAATATTGTAAAATTTATGACCCCTGGGTTAGGGGTTCAGGCTCTAGGGTGGGGCCAATATGGCTATATAGTTAAAATGTATTAAATCTTAGAAAATCTCCTCTCTACTCCCATAAATATTTGTTAAAAACTAAATGCATGATTATGATGTCCATGAGGCCTTCTACCAAAACTGTGAAATTTATGACCCCTGGGTCAGGGGTTGAGGCTCTAGGGTGGGGCCAATATGGCCATATAGTAAAAATGTATTAAATCTTTGAAAATCTTCTTCTCCACTCCCATATACATGCATATTTGTTAAAAACTAAAATGCCTGGTTATGATGTCCATGAGGCCTTTTAACAAAATTATGAAATTCATGACCCCTGGGAAAGGAGTTGAGGCAAATATGGCTATTTAGTAAAAATGTATTAAATCTTAGAAAATTACTCCCATATACATTTGTTAAAAAACTAAATGCATGATTATGTCCATGAAGCCCTCTACTAGAATTGTAAAATTAATGACCCCTGGGTCAGGGGTTGAGGCTCTAGGGTGGGGCCAATATGGCCATATAGTAAAAATGTATTAAATCTTAGAAAATCTTCTTCTCTACTCCAACACATGTGGGCAAAAAACTGAATAAATGGTTATGATGTCCACTAACTCCTCTACCTAAATTGTGAAATTCATGGCCCCTGGGTCTGGGGTTCAGAACATGAGGTGGGGGGGGGGGGGGGCAAATATGGCAATATAGTGTAAATGCATATAATATTTAAAAATTGTCTTCTCTATTCTCACACATCTGTATTAAAAACTGACTTATAATTATGTTTACCGGGAAGTCCTAAACTGAAATTTTAACTTTCATGTCCCCTGGAGTATGGGTTTTGACTCTAGGGCAGGGCCGAAATGGATGTATAGGTGTCTTACTGCTTATAATGTTAAAAAAATTTCTTCTTTACTCCCACACACTTGAAAGGAAAACTGAATTCATGATTTTGTAGACCAGATCTTTCAGTTTTTCGCCAAAATTATAGGTTTCATAGTTCTTTTTGAAAGATTTCAGGCAGGGAGATGGTCCTCATTACAAATTCATAATTGTTCTACTCCAGAATGAAACCTAATTAATTAAATGCATATATGAGACTCCTCGACAAGTTTGCGTATGGGTTATATGCTACTCAGGTGACTGTTAAGGCCAATTGGCCTCTGGTTATTACTAATCAGGTAAAATCCAATTGTAGTGTACGAACATCATCACGTCTTAGAATACCAAAGGTGTAAGCAGTTACATTGGTGCAGGCATTTTATAGTTTAAAGGGGCATGGTCACGATTTTGGTCAAATTTTATTTTTATGTTTTTATTCTTTACAATGCTTTAGAAATGCATTAATTTTTTAATAATCAGATTTGAGAGTCATTCTTAGAGTTGTAAGCACGATACAGGGCTCACAATTCTTTGTCATGTAAACAAGGCTCGTGCCCTGTTTTTGTTTACATAGGTTCAATATACCAGTAAAATATCTTTTTCCAGCTTATTTGTCTATCTTTTTATTTATTTTAAGCATAGATAAACAGTTCCTAACGTTCAACACATTCGTTTTAGGTTTAAAACTGAAATTTTTACTTCAATGTTCAAAATGTAAACAAACGCTTTGTTTACATAGCGAAGAATTTCAAGCTCTGAAACTCGCTTATATCTCAACAAATGACAATCAAATTTCGGTTGCTTACTAAAAATGCCTTTTAGAAGCATTTTAAATATTAAAATCGGAAAAATAATTTTTGACCAAAATCGTAACCATGTCCCTTTAATGCAAAATGTCTTATTTATAAGTATAGAAGTAAGGTACATGAATAGGTATATGCAAATCATTTTTGCAACCTCTCGTTTATAATTGATAATAAAAACGATTATTTCTATTGCTGCTCTTTGATTTGAAAATCAAATGACGTTACCGGATTCTAACCCTTGTTTAACCTTTTTCTGACTATGAAATGATTTAATTTTATCAATATTTAGAATAAAAGGTACCGTCATTAGTTAAAAACATACAACAACAGAACGTTTTATTCTTACATGGATTAAATTATCAACATTGGTACTAGAAATTCATCCTTTGTGAAGCCTGATGTTTGCACTGAAAAATGCACTGAGATGAATTATAATCTTTAAATCAATACATGAAATATACCGGTATCCGTTTTAAACAGACACATGGTCGTCCACGGGTATTCCAGTTAATGACATTTTTTTGAAATTGAAGGTTAAGCTGACACTATATTGTTATTAAGCATCTTTACTCAACAATAAAATATTTTCTAATTAAAACAGGAAAAAATAAACAGTGGTTACTGACATATTCAAATTCTCTATATTACATATATACAGTAAGAATTGATTCGAAAGTAACGTTTGTCAATGCAATTTTTTTGATATCCGATAAGAATGCAATAATGATTCAAACGAAAACAAAAAATAATTGCATTCAAAATTCGTAAATATGAAATAAAAATAATTAGTTTTACTGGAATACCCATAGCTCTTTATTCTCATGTTATATCTTGAAGTTAAGATGAAATATAATTATGCATGTACTGATTTTTTTTTCAAAGTGCAGATCATCGTGATATTATGAATCTAGTCAACGCATATGAACATTTTTTGGGTAGATACATTATACATGCTGTACTGCCACTAATATTGTTGATCCGTGGGATGCCAAATAAGACGACAGTCAGTGAACCAATTTATTTTATATGGTAAAAGACTGCAATACAAAAAAAAACAATCATAAGCAAAACAATTAACAATCATATGTAAAACAATAGTACAGTTTTATCCTTAGCCACACTGACAATTTTTTATGTCACGAATAAGTTTCCATAGTTTTAAAATTTAAGCAGGACTCTTGTGCAAGGCAATTATATGCTGTACTTATAATATCGAACAGACAATCAATATGATTTCTTATGAAATATGCTTACATGTAATATAATCTCATTCAGTGAGATACATTCTAGTATGATGTTTAAGTATAAAACATGAATGTACGACGTAGACACTAATGGCGCACCATAGTCCTGCACGAAGCCTTCAGATATCATAAATTTTAACAGTTAGACAAGTAATTGAGATACAGCCTACTCCGGATATATTGAAATTCAGGGGACCATGCAAATTATTTCAATATATCCGTATTTCAATATAAGCGAAATTGACTGATGTGAAGCCGCCATTTTTGAAAGTTCAATCCCGATGTAAGCATAGAAAACCAAACCCGAACAAATTATTAGATCATCATTTATCTATTACAATAAACGGATTACATGGAACATTAGTCTTTGAAAGTTTGATTAAAATTATATCCGAAAGTTTTGTAAGTTTCGTTTTGTTACTATCTTAAACCTCATCATAATCTCGGATCGCATTCCTTTACGTTTTAGAAAAACGTTAGAGAAAAATCACCACATTCAAACGCTTCAAATATTGCTGAACGCTGCTTGTATATCATCGTCAGTGTACACGCGATAATCTCAAAATCCTTAGCTATTTCGAATTTAGGCTTTGTTCTTTCATCAACAGCCATAACTTGTTTGTATTTAGCGTCCGGAGATAAGGTCTTTATTTTCCGTGGGGTTTCCATATTACGTCTAGCCTCAATACATCCGTATTCGTAAAAACAAAAAATTAAACAGTGAATAAATTTTACTTTTTGATAAAAGTATAAAAACACACATGAAGAGAACTTATTAATTCACACCTTTGTATATCAACCGGTCAGTCTGGCACAATTACTGTCACCAACCGTGACGACAGCCGCCAGGGAGAACTTCAATATAACCGTTATAAAAACAACTAATTATCACCTTTGGAGACCGACCAGTGGCTTCAATATAAGCGATATTTCAAAATAACCGATTTCATTATATCCGTGAAATCAATGCAAAGAATATGAGAGGTAAAAACGGGGGATTTATTTCTATTTCAAAATAAGCGGAATTTCAAAATAAGCGAGTTCAATATAAGTGGAGTAAGCTGTATATGCATTATACAAAGTGTTTTTTGATATAAAAAGAGTGTATTGGCATGTGCACAAGTACTTACACTGTTATTTCCCCAGATTACCATCCGAAAACAACAAAAAACATGGTGCGCGGCATGGCACACTCAAACTTGAATGACGTCATCTATCCGAAAATTAACTCGTACCAAAACAATTCTTACTAACACGAATAAAATACATAATTGAGGCGGCACACATGCAACATTTATTTGATTTGATAGGAATTGCAAATATCCTAAAAAGAGCTTATTGTATGATGTTGACAGCGTAAATGGATTCCGCGAAAAACACAGCATTTTTTGTGGTCTGGTCGATAAATCAAAATGATTAAAGCACAAAAACTTTGCTGATCGAACAATAATTGAAAATGGTTGCTCAAATAGAACAAGGTGTGAACACGAATGAACAATGCACTGCTTCTGTAAAACAAAACTTCTATTCAATCCGATATCTGTCCGACTTTTGCAGTTAACAAAGTTTATGGGTAATGGGTAGTCATTTAACATTTGTCTAGTGAATATTTACTTTCCTGCCTACTACATTTAACCAATTTCCACATTTTTTTCTATTACCATAGTAACATTGAGTTGTTTAGTTATACTGTTCATTAAGTTAGGGTCACTCTTTCCTTCATGAAAACTGGAGAAGTTTTCCGTAAAAACAAAACGGGTACCCGTTTGGCAACCGCCCACCCGCCAGCCGAAATCTTCATCATTTCAAAAACCTTTCTTAACTTTGGAAACCCCGTTAAAAAGGAATAGAGAAATTAAAATTAATGTATATTTTCTCAGCAATTCCATAGTGTCCTGAGATAATGTCAACCTCTTCAGTCACCGTGTTCAGCCAACACAAACAGATTGGTGGGATATTGTCGATGACATGCGCGCCGCACCATGCTTGGGTGGCTGGTAACCTAACAAGAACATGCCTTTCTAACGCAACATGGGATGGCGTGGAGCCAGTCTGTGAAGGTGAGATATTAATTAATTCATATAATCAAGATCGAAATATTTACATATTAACTATCTTTAAAATGATACGGTAGACGCTACACTAAAACACTACAGTATTTTTTTTTTAATTTCCCGACGTGTACGATTTTACATTTTCCCGCAAACATTAACCCACCGTGAAAATTGTGCATCAATATTAATTATAGTTACTTGTAACTGTTTATGTGGTTTCAGTTAAAAGGGGTAAGGACGTTTTTTTTAACCTCACAACTCTGCTTATAGAATTCGTTATTCTTACTTCAGTAATACATAAGGCAAAATAAAAAAATATGTAATTCTGTAAATTTTCAATTCTCAATAGAAATGTATGCGATGAAATAACAGAAAAATCGATTATCGGTGAAATTAAAACCATTGTAAAAGGTAGCAACACAGCAAATCGTAAAATTTTAGATACGAGGAATTAAGACTTTGACAGTAAGTCTGGCTAGTATTATGGCTTAATTATTTAATTCTATATTCTGTTAGATTTGTCGGAAACAAACGATGTAATTACGGATTACGAATGCCCCGTTTTGCCCTAATTGTTATTAACGAGATGCAATATTTGCTCTCCATTCTATCATAACAGATACTTTATGCAAACATAAACGATTGTATTGTGCATTTATCGTCTTCAAGAAAGCTTTTGACTCGATTGATAGATCTTAATTATGGTTAGAGTTATCTAAAGTTGGCATCCAGGGAAAATTGTTAAATGTTATTAAAGCTTTTTATAATGTATTCAATCTTTATTGTCGTGAATGGGGGCTAAAACGATTATTTTTGTAACAATATCGGTCTTATGCAAGGTGAAGAGTTATCTTCGATTTTGTTTATTCTGTATGAAGATGATTTTGAAATGAATTTTCTACAATCTGGATGCGTACCCCACGAATTTAATAATTGTTGCATTTATTCCTACTAATGTATGCAGATGACATAGACTTTTCTGTGAATCAATAGATCAATAGCTTCTCCTAAATGAACTCTCAAATTATTGCAAAACTTGAAATTTGTTATAAATGCTGAAAAAAATGTGGTTTTAAGAGATGAGGGCAAAAATGAAATTAACGAAAAATGGTTTATTGGCAATAATGAATTAGAAATCGTGAAACAATTCACTTAATTGAGAATTATATTTCAGTATTATGCTAAATTTACAAAGGCTAAAAAAGCAATTATCTGACAAGGGTAGTAAGGCAATGTTTGATCTAATGAAAAATATTAGCAGCATGCTACTTAATCATGAAATACTACTATCGCTTATGATTATTACGTTTATGGTATTATCAATCATGCATCAGAAATTCAGGGCTTTCATAAATGAAAAATGTTGAAAAGCTGCACCTTGATTTTTGTAAGCAAGCCTTGGGTGTGAAATAGTCTCCATGTTTAATAACGAAAATGTAACCTTTATATGTATGTATGTACTAGGGTATCCTGTGAAACACCCTTTTCTGTACTTTACTTTCTTCTTAAGTATTAATTTGTGTATTCTGATAAGCTGCAAATTAAGCTTAAGGAAATAAAGAATGAACAAATGATTTCACTGGAGTTTTATCCTTCTCTTAATTGTTTTGAAAATTATTTTAGCTGTTTAATTATTGAAAACGTATTAAGGTTGAGGTTTAGGGATTAGGAATTGTGAAAAGTATCTCTGTTAAATTATGGTGAATATCTTTTGAAAAATAGATTTACGATTATTTATCATCACTAGTACTCCCAGTTTTCATCAGCCAGTGTATGATTCCAATTTAAACTTTGGCAAAAGTAAACCATTTTAATATGACAAAAGTGATCCATCATGAAAATTAGTTGTACAGGTGTCAGATACATGTATTTTTAATCACAACAAAGCCCGAGGAAGATCAAATAATAAAAAAGTTTTCCTTTTTACTAACAGAAAAAGAATACCAACATTCATTAACGTAATATGAAAAGTCATAATAATAATAATAAGACAAGAAAAAGCTTTTCATGAGACGCTGAACTGGGTTTTCTTTTGTGTGAAAGTATCCAAAATATATTTAGTCAAACAAAACAATCAATGTATGATGCTTATCTCTATGGTGAATATTTGAACAATCGAAAAGCAAATAACTTCCTATCTTGAAAATTGTGTGGACAAATAACGCATTTTGAGTGCATTGTTATAGTACCATTTTCAATAGCTAGATTTTCCACATGAATTAACGAAAACATAATACCGGTTTTTAAACATTTTTTTTTCATATGTTGAACAGCATAACAAAACATTCTTGAAAATTGTGAAAAAAAAGTTTTCAAAACAAATCATGGGACTTTAATGTAACATTTTGTCTTAAAAGAGTAAGATAAACAACTATTATAATACTGTCCTCGTGTTTTATCAGAAATCAAAATCATCTTGAAAAGCTTTGGGAGGGGTAATCCGTACATACGGGACACCCTATATGCAAAAAAGTTAAGTTCAGCAGCTGGTATTCTTCTCATTAATTATTTTAAATCAAAATACAAGTAATATAAACATATCTGATATATGTACGATTGATTTGCAAAACAATCATTCCATACCTTGATAACTGTTATCCATATAAAAGGGGTACCATTTTTCCTCCGGAAAAACCCTGTAAAAAACAAGAGGAATTTTGTATTTGATTTCTGACTACCATTGCTATGCTATCAGTTTACAATTGCATTTATCATTCTTTCTAAAAAGAATAGCTTCAACCTCGTGTTTTTGGTAGTTAACGTTTTTAAATCGATTTATTATAATTTATTTTATTACATTGCTTAGGAGTTTATAAGGTATTAACATCCCCAAATGCAAATTAAGGTGTATAATATAAACGCAGTAAATTGGAAAATTTATTCTCGAAGACTCAAATCATTAATTATGAACTGTATGAACTTGTTAGCTTGTGTGTGTATTTTTTAAATGAAGATAATGATCATTAATTACAGCTTGCCTTTGTCCCAGTGCAGCTTTGAAATACAGATTCAACTCAACAGAAGAGCTCATGACTAGACTGGAGGAAATGACCAAAGAGTTAAAAGTAGAGAGAAGGGAAACGAATGCCTTTATCCGCTCCAGAATCAGTGTAAAAGACACCCGTATTTCCTCCACGGGAATCGGTTACGTCCTTGGCTGTGGTATCATAGTGTCCTTAACAATGGCTGTTTGTTTGTGTGATGCGGCAACTTTGTTACGTCATATCAGACATGACGTTTATTGATATAAAATGATTTTTAAAAAATCAAAATCAACTTAAACAAATTTAAATACTAAAATATAAATTATATAAGTCACCTTATGTGTTTTTGACTTGCTTGTTCTTGCCCTTTTTGTATTAAAGAGAGGATATAAGGAAATATTTAAAATATAAACACCGGGATCACCTAAGTTAAAAAGTAACAACACATATATCACACCTCACAGCCTACTCAATATTCAGGGTCATGAACCCTGGGGAGCATTCATTATTGTCCCCAAGAGAGACAACTCATGAGAACGTGCATTAACTATAGTCCGTTTCTTAATCTTTTTAAAATAAATAAATTGAGAAAAGTTTTCAAAGTATTTTAATTATAAATAATACATATAACAAAGAGTAAAAGGCATGAAAAAAGTACATTTATTTATCAAATATAGTAGGCTGGTACATGTACCTGGTGAATATTAAATGTATATTGCTTGTAGGTACATGTATAAATCTACACAACTACATTCAATTAATACACTGTGTTATGTAAACTTAAAAAAAATACACAGGTTGTAAGAGATCTTTTATAAAATGAATTTTCTTAAAATGAAAAATAAATTAATGAAATTGCATATATCATTCTAAAAAAAATCATAATACTAATAGACACGAAGTTAAACATAATTAAAGTGATACATTAGATGGATAGGATATAATGTACAGCAATTTAAGATTTAGATGTCATTTTTCATATGAAAGGTAATTAAATCTCCATACCATTTAAACAATGAAAAGGTTGCAGAAGGCCTATTTGTATCTAGTTGAATATAATGAAAATAAATTAATGACCTTGTATACATCATTTTAAGAAAAAAAAAAGTAATAAACATGCTGTTCAAGAAACTAAAGTGATATATTATAGGAATCAATAGGATATACTGTACAGCAATTTTAATTATATATTGGATTTGTTTCCAAACATTCGAATAAAGGGAAAAAACCTTTTATAACTTCTTAAGATTAAATAATATTCTTAAAAAATATTAATATTTGTATTTCATGGCTAAAACTGAATATTTTTCTGTCAATTTCTTCTGTTCATGAACAAGACCTATACTTTTATCAGACACTTTTATATATATTATGTCCATTTCCCATTGAAACTAAGTATTTTTGTTCTGTTTGTATACAAAAGAGTATATTAAAGGGACTTAGACACAATTTGAGCTTTAAAATTCATTCAAATGTTGCTTTTTTCTATTAATAATATCATTTATGATCACATCGAATCAGTTTACCTTCTTTTCTATGAATCATTTTCTTAAAGAAGTGGTAATTTCATCCTTTATATTATTTGTAAACAAACATAAAACTCGAGCTTTGTTTACATAACAATAAATTCTTACCCCTGTATCTCTCTTATAACTTGACTTCTAACATTCAAATTATGGTCAATTATTCAAAATGTGCAGATAAATCATTTTATGCATAAAGAAATTGAAAACAAAATTTTCATCTAAAATCGTGTCCAAGTCCCTTTAAAAAAAACTTGTAAAAATGTTACATGTATATGAATATGTTACATGTATATAAAAACATATGTTAGATGGATGGGTAGGAAAAATACAAAATAAGTGCACTCGATAAAAAGTTTGCTGGTATTCATTATGTGAACACAATTCATCCAGTAACATTTAAAGTTATGCAACATAAATAAGAATGTTATGAATGATGTGTATAGAACAAATTCTTCTGTGGTTGGCTCCATAAATCTTGAAAAGATGGTGTGAGTTGGTAAAAAGGCAGAATAAGGTTCCATTCTAATCCTCATGCATTCCATTCAAAAATTATTCATTAATGTCATGGTCTGGAAACTAAAATAGAATAAACATAAAGTGTGAAGAGAATTATATGTAATTTTTGCAAACATTGTGCACTCATCAAATACTTACATGTATATATTCAATGAAGTTATTTAAGGAATGTGCAATTACTAACAATGTAATCTTTTCTAATATTGTACATACATGTATTACATCATTTTGCCACTAATTTTAAACCCAGCTGACAGTTTCTTTTTTGTTATATATACAACGTCAAAAGATAGTTGCATCATGTGCATGTACTTTCAGTAATTTTAAAAGCCATAAAAACATTTCAGTACTACAAAACACTTTAAATTTGTCAAATAATTTTACAAATGAAATATGTACTAATATACCAGTAAGTCACAAGTGATATATACTTTTTAAAGCAGTACAATGTATCACTTATATGACAACATCAGGAAACCTGCCTCAATCAATTCTGCACACACATGATAAATGTAATGAATGTGTAACTTCAATGGTGTAACTTCAAAGATATTTATATATCCAGTGGACAGAAAGATATCAAATATATTGAACAAAGATCAAAGTCATAAACACTTATGTAACACTTATGTAACATATGATTGTCTGTATGAGTTTCAACTATCAACATTCTATGTACACCAAAATATGATTGCGTCAATAACAAAAACTAATCTGAAAAACATATTTCCAGCATAAGAAATTCATGGGATTTCTGCAAATCCCATTTTCTCAGAGAGTGTAAAACACATCTCCTAAAGTTTATAATATTTTCAAACTCCTGGTATTCCTTTCAGAGGTTCCCACCCCTTAAAATACAAATAATCAAGCAGATTTGCAACAAGATGCCCATATAAACCTTTCCCTTTTACACAAGACATTGTAGCTATTTAGATGACCTTGCTTGGCTTTTAATCAGCTTAAACCAAATATATCTACATATGGAAGGCAAGTTGTAAGTTTATTACATGACAAAGAAGTACCTTCTGGGCTTCAGCAGACTTGACTGGGTCATTAGTAATATCAAATTGACAATATTTTCTATATTCCTGATCTTCAGATCATCTGGAAGCCGCAGGTAAATCTGTAGATTAGAAGGAAAAAGATACACTAGCAATCATTACAAAACTAAATGCTGTCATTATCAAAACAATAGGGTGTGTCCTAGATTACACTTTTTTATGGGCACATGCAGTATCTGAGACATGGTCAAAACATTACCATGATAACAGCTATAACAACTCATTAAGTGGGAAATGACATAACTGTAAAATTTGTTATGGCTTTTCATACTCTCTCTCTCCATGATCTCTCTCAACATCTTTGTCAGCAATATTTCTAGTGCAATGTGGCATTATTGAAATATATATGTGGTTTATCAGGGTTGTCTCTAAAATTTGAAGTAGAAGGAAGAAATGAAAAAGTAGAAGGGGGGTCTGGAGGTCTTAATTGCTTATAGCTACATTGTGTTGAAATGAAATAATAGCCGGGTAATTAAGGCATTATAGGCGGGGGAATTTCTCGCCTCCCAGGTCTTAAAGACAACCCTGAGTTCATGGAAGCAAGGCAATCAATAACAATTACATGTACACTGTAATTACACACACACACTCTCTCTCTCTCTCTCTCTCTCTCTCTCTCTCTCTCTCTCTCTCTCTCTCTCAATCGTATAATGTTATATTTACATAACAAATGCAGACCCTTGATTCATAAACACTCTCATCGTTAATAGATAAATAAGACATAAAGTTATGAAACAGTTTGAATAAGATACAGATATCAAAACCACATGTACAGTGTACATTGAACGTGTCGAGGAAATTCTGTATGGAAATGACTGAAAGCATGATTGACACAAACTCAATATTCTAGGAAAAACATGCAATATTTTTTCAACGTTTGCTACGTAACAATATGTGTAAAAACTGACTATAGTACACCTGCATACACATTTCATACTAAAACATGTCTTTCAAGTCCCATTTCACCAACGACCATTAATTATCGACATTTTTGTAACATGTGTACTAGACTTAATGCATTGTAGGCTTTTAAAAGAGTTTTTGAATAGTTTAACAATGTAAGTAAGTATATTCTTACCGACGAATGACTACTCCTTAGCACGTTTTAGATTGTTGACAAAATCGAGGATTGCTGTTCAGACTGTTTCATGCTGAACAAAATTTAACGAGATAAGGCTAATCACCCCAAACTTCGACTTCACATTAATAAACAGTTGTTCTGCAACCTTAAATAATTTAAAAGCTTGCCAATATAAGAAACAAAAACTTTTACTTACTTTTTCCATTTAAACTCCTCTCTCGATTTTCACAATTGATACCCCACTAAGAAAAAAATCATAACGCGTGTATTTAAACTCCTCTCTCGATTTTCACGAGTATGAGACTGGTCTCGTTAAAATCCCGAGATATACGAAGTTTTGACTTTCTCTGGTTATTTCATTCTTTCGTGAATATAAAAACCAGAAAGGTTCCGATTATGCTAATAAGGCTGTGAGGTGTGTATATATGAATATCTATTGTTTTAAGTTAACAAGCTATACGATGTTCAAAAACCTCTATTTGTTTTACGACGATTCTTTATTACATATTGAAAAACTAAATATATAAAATAATGCAATCTACAAAATATAAATTCTGTGTCCTGTCAAGTTTCCCCTTCCACCTCCATTTTAACAGTTATTTGTTGATTGAGATTGTTGATTTTATCGATTACATGTATTATTTATTTTAGAATCAACGATAATGTTATTTTGCATGGCAAGTGGTTTCTTATATGTATTTGAATTTCGCACATTTTTTATAATATGAATACTCGGACTCTTCCGAAAAGAATTTCGAGAAAACCCCATATGAATCATGTCGTGTAATATTTAAAGATAGAATTAATTCCATCAAACTATGTATAAGTAATCGAAATATTCAAAAAATTGTATGGATCCAAGCAATAATGAACTCTAGCTTCGTTCAACCAGACGCTCGGCTGTCTCCGTTAATCTCCGACAAGCAAGAGAAATTCTCTGCTTGTCGAAGATTTACGGAAACCACCGATCGTCTGGTTGTACGATACTATAGTAAATTCTAGCGTAGGAATACATACCACTACAAAAAATGTCTAAATTGTTTTCTACCATTTAAAATCTGACTATTTTCAAGGTATCAATAAATAAGTTTCCTTGAAAAACAATGCTTCAGAATTCATTACAACGATTTTGTCGATTATTTCCGAGAACTAAGTCTTGTCAGGGGTGATGATTTGTACTAAGGTTCAAACACTGTTTCACTTTCGGTTTGCCAGAGTAACTGCATAGGAGTGTTGATTAAAATCAACTCCCAAAAACTATATTTTTTAAGAACCAAATTAATATTTTATAAAATAGACATTTTATAAAATGTAACAAAATTTGTTTAAGGTTGTTGTAAGATATACGTATCTTAATGTTGTATGATATGTAAATATGTTAATTACATGTACGTACGATATTGGAAATAAATAAAAAAAAACTTCCAGGAATGCAAACCTTACATGTTCTGAGAACATGATCAACGAACTGTTACTACTACGTATACTCAGGTATAGTTTGTTTATCGAAAGCTTTCTACATTGTATCCGTATTGATGTATTTATAGTGCAAGTAACCTCGTTTTAATCGTCTACATTTTGTTCTACCATTATTGAGAAATCGTGTTTCAGAGGATATAAACCTTAAAAGATCAATTGCCTCATTGATTGAAATGTTAAAATTGTTTCTAATTACGGAATGGTTTGCAATGAAGTGGAATTTTTAGAGGGTGCACTGGTCTTTAAAAAAATTTTCTTGACTTTTGCAATAGGTTCAATTTGAATTAGGCCGCAGTGCAACAATTAAATAAAATTCGGGAAATATTGACTCATATACATCCTCAGCTTATCATAACAATCAAAAATAAAACCTGATGTTTACTAGTTTTAAATACTGCAATGATAATGGAAATTTTAGTCGATATTTGATTCTTTCTGTTTTGTATTCTTATTCTATTACTTTTATGATAAGAAATCTGAACTATAAACGTCATGAGTAAATATTTAAAAAACAGTCTTGATCGATACTTTTCTACAAAATCATGTTGAAGATTTAAAAGGATGATCCACTGATGATCGTCCGAAACACTCGGGTATCTTTTACCTTTAGCGAGGAGTTAAAATTCTGATATTTTTAAAATAGAAAATGGTACGGATATACATGATCTTCTCTGTCTGTATCATTATCTTAATTGGTTTTGAAATTACAGATGGTAAGTACGTAGTGCAATTTTTGCTTTATTTAGATTACCAAGCTAATTTAATTATAAAATGAACAGCAGCGTAAATAAAATCAATGGTACATAAATTTGGTTGTTCGCGTTCTTGATCAAATAAATTTATCCCAATTGTCATTTATATTGCTTCTAGGAAGACTTCGTTAACGTCCAAGTCAATTTCATTGCAAATTGAAATTATAACGGTACTCAGCGGTGCTATAATTATTAAGTATTAAAATAAAACCGAACGGACTGTGCAATATCTTGTTTTGACAGCGATAAATATCAAAATCGTTGTGATAAAATCTCCCTAATCTCAATTCTGCGGGTTTTTTTTTCTGTCGCCAGATATCAATGCTCAAGAATTACAAAATCAAAATGGTGAAGGAAAATCTTATAATAAAAAAGATTTCTGAACTTTATACGACTAACAGGTTATTGATTGCTACCGATTACTCTAGTTCAAACCAGTTAACGTCAATTGTTGTTCTTAATCATAAATGAATTAAACAAATTTAAAAAAAAAATAAACTTCTCTTTGTTTTGAATTAATTGTGAAAAGTTTTCGCTAAACGAATCTGAATACTAACAAACAATTGCAATGGCTGAAAACGATTTTATAACATATATAATTCAAAATCATGAATCTGATATCATTTAACACGAACTTGTATAATAACAAAATCACTGTTCAATTTCTCTTGTTTGCATTGGTGTTCTCGACGTCCAATCTTTGTATATTTTGACTATGTTTTGTGGATAAAATGGACATACAAATCACCTATCGTCAACGGATTCATTTTTTAAAAAAAATATAAATCTGAGAATGCCATAACTCACAACTTTTCGGAACCCTACTATAATTTGAGAATTATCAATGAAGAATTTTGATGCCAATATCAAATTAAAACAAGGGCACCGCGAAGCGGAGCATCCCCTCGCGACATGACTTGTTGTAGGGGGAAATGCATCATTTAGGAAAATTCATGTAAATTTTCAGATCAAAGTTTATCAGATCAAAATAAATATGACACAAGTATTTCTAAAAACAACTTTGAATTTATAAATTTTATCCTAATCCCAAAGCTTTGTGGTGTATAGATTGGGGGGAAAGGGGGGGGGGGGGTGTCATGTACGTTGTTGTACAGTTTTCCTATTCCTACCTCATTCCTACTCAACACGTGTACACATAAGTTAAATAATTCAGATTCATTAAGTGATATTCTTTTTAAAACTAGAGGTACTGTGATCAAGCTCACAATTGATACCCCACTAAGAAAAAAATCATAACGCGTGTATTTTTGCTATTATAGAAAATATTGGATGAATCTATTTCACTGTCCATTTTCTATAAATAAGAACTTCTCTATTTTTAGACGGTGGCTATAAATAGCCACGGTCTATTGCTACGGTCCTGACCGGAAGAGTATTTCTCACAGGGACCCTAGCGGATAACGAACGATAACTCTCTTATGTATGCAGTGTTACACGCAATGTTTATCTATGTGTCGATTTCAGTATGATAACTAATTTTAATCTTATCAGATATTTTAAGCATTATAGCTGCTAATCATTTTGTACATATATTTAATTATTTATGAAATCGTGTTTTATTTTAAATGAGCCGTTACCCTGTCTGCTTACGCGGTATCGATAATTTATGCACCAACTGCCAGTTGTGACGTTAAACTCTGTATCAGGACTGCATAAACTATATCACTGCGATAATTGGCTAAGTGATCTCACAATAATCGCTTCTTGCTTTTTTTATGATGTAAACAATTGTCAGAAACACACACAATTTAAAAAGGTTTGCCATTTCATATTTCAGCAAGTATGCTTCATCGATAAATCCATTCATTTTCAACGCATTAAATTTAGTTAAGGAAGAATATTTATTTTTTTGTAGCTAATTTCTAAAGAATTCACAACAGATGCTGATAATAAATATTAGATCAATTACATTGTATTAAACTTCAACTGATCAATGGCACACTTTCTTCTACAAGTGTTCATGTGTTCTTTTAACAAACAAAAAACTGGAAATTTACGATACAAATGTGTTTTAATTTTGGACTATCCTGTGATTTACCGAATTTTGTAACCCACTCAGTCTGTAGGAGCATAAATATTATTACAGGCACCTCTAAATTCATCAGACAATATTTACTACTCATGTTGACGCTTTACTTCCTGCTGACTTTCTCTCAAACACGCTAATCGATCGACCTCGGTTTGTAAAATTCACGTGCAAATCAAGTCGCCGTTTTACATGTACGTGTATAAACAAACAACATTTTACGATGTTTCAAAGATTTTCAATTCAGATTTTTTGTAAGCAAATAAGGGATTAAAGACATGCTGTAAAACGTCTTATGGATTTCACGGCGTATCAGCTCGTGTATCTCTAATTTGCAGGAAACGCTAGCTTTTTTTTATGAGAAAAAACAATCGGTTCAACTCATGCAATTGTCCATATATATTTATGGTACAGTGCGAACGGTAATGTAAGATATAATAATTTTGTTCACTTAACAGTTTCTGACGAATTTTTCACACTTAACTGAAATAACGCAATTTGATGAGCGAAGTAGTATCTGTGACTTTAATCCGTATGCACCCGTCTCTGCTACTAGAGAACCCTTTCTTTGGTTTTGGGGGATTTTTTCGCAAACAAATTACATTATTTACACATGTACCTAAATATCACCCCTTTTGTTCTCAAATAATTTTTAACTGGCGAGTACAACTCTATTATATATGAGCTTTCTTCGACATTTGTTTCTATTAACAAATAGGCGGGCCTATATAAATGCGCCAGTTTGTTGCGACTCGCAATCGAAATAAGTGCCATCACCCAAAGAAATGCTACATCGGCCGTAGCGTATACATCCATGCTATATTTGCGATAAGTAGTGAAACATGAAGGTAAAAATGTTCTTCATGGATGACTGTAGTATTCAGCTGAGCTACAGAACTATAGCTTTCCGGAAATATTGCCGGGATTTGCGGACCGTATATCTATTGTATAGACTAGTACATGCAAAGAATAAAATTATATTTATATACACAGCTGTACGGTCAGAAAAACATGCGTTTAACTTGGTATTTGTTTGTTTGGTGTTTTTAAAAACTAATTTTGAAAAATTAATCTATATTTCTTGTAAGTTTACTAGAAACGTTTAATGTTGCAAGTAAATTATGCGTGTTAAAGTGTACTGAGAAGCGATAAAATATACATGTGACTTTCCCAAATTCATTCAAATGATTTGAATAAATCTATAGCTAAATAAAATTAGACAAATGTACTTTAAACGTTGATTAATGAAACTGCCGCGACAGAATATTGTGTGATATTTTTTTTCTCAATTCTTTATTCACTTTCGTTGTGAGCAAATGGAAATAATCCACTATAGTCGAAGATAAAATATTGATTGACTCTTCTGTTTCATGATGACGTGCGTTCAAAAAGCAATACCACTTTTATCAAACAGGTTTTTGCAAACCATTCCGTTTTCTGTACACCTAAATGTATAACTGACTATGAGGACAAAAGCAAGTGTGATGGTTCACAAGCAAGTGTGATGATGCAACTTTTTCCCCGTGAAGAAATTGAGGGAAAATGCTGTCGAGAGGGACAATAAACATACTACATGTATGCCCAAATAGTTAGTAAAAACCTGATAAGTATTTTATCATACTAAAGCTTTATTTGTTCTCGTTACTTTGAGAAATCTACAATATCTCCAAAGCACAAAAGTCCAATCCACACTTTTTCAAAAGTTGTTCCCCTTTGCAGGGTCAACCCAAAGGTCAAAATGGAAAAAACCAAAATTCCCCTTCTTTATACAATCAAATAGTTTGGCGTACTGTGATGAAATCGCTTTAGATTTGATTTATTCATTCAATATGTGGTGGCAACCCACATATTTAATGAGCCATTCTGGGACAATATAAATACATTTGTGTAGTACATGTATTACCGGAAACGGAGTTTTAATATCAACTGATATAGATACAAACATATAGATACAAACTTCTATACTACAAAGGCTACTGTGATAAATCTATGGATTTTCTCCAAAAGATGACGATAAAGAGACACAACATTTGTAAAGTGTGGATTGTGAACACAACTACGATTTCCACAGAATTATCCATGTAAGTAACTCACGACCAGTTGTGCTAGTACATGTATGAGACGCTGGCTGTGGATTTTCGACAACAATAATTTACATACATGTAATATGCCACTTTCAAACGGCGCCACCGTCTAACAGTACTTTCAGTACTTTGATTGTGATCGGCTTCGGCCGATCACTATTGTGTCCATATGAGGCATCCGGCAAATGCTTCCACGTGCGCACACATTCCGCTTGCATAAGTAGTTCCTATAAAAACTTGAAGTTTGGTTTAGTATTTATATAACATTTTACTCAGTTTTATTTCAATTCATTTACCTTAAGAGATGCAAACATACATAAAATACAGTTCGACCTGTTAATTCAAGAATGCACATTTTGTCTCACGCGTAAGAATTTCGATCGAAAGGTTCATTCAGTATTGCAGTTAACCTCGATGAACTGACCTCAATCATAAGAAGATGCTCCAAGAACTGACCTCGATCTGGAAGACGGCTTGATTTATAAACAAGGTTACGTTATAATGCGACCTCAATAGCACGTTTTGATGGCATTCAATGTTTTTCAGTCGCATTAAATTATTTTAATACAACTCTTTCTTTGTATACGTGTTAATGCCCTTCTCAGTATTCTGAAAAAGAAGATACGTTAACATTTAATAATTACGTTAAAGATATTAAACTAGACGAGTTTACGAACGGCTTTCCCAAAATTTATTTCAAAATATTCTATATTTTTTTTTAAATAAAATACTTTTTAAATTATTTTACATCAAACTGAGCATGATGATTGCTTCTTGCTATCAATATATCATTATTGCCGATCATTCCTTTAAAAGGAGTACTTGTTTAAAACTGTTAATGCTTATAGGCGTAAACAAACCAATTTCCATCCTTTAATTCCATTTTATTTTAAGTTAACTGTTAATGCATGAGGACATTTGCATCCTTCCGTTAACAACCATGACTCGAATCAAACGAAATCCACATGTCAAGCAGCTTTTTAATATTTAAACATTTTGAATTATTGGTATACTGAGCCCGATTTTTTCCAATTTTTTTTCCGCACATTTTTTTCCCCAAAAGAGAAATTAAAAATTTACAAATGGGTTATAATTTGGAAGTGCTTTTGATTTCATTATGGATGGAAAGTGCATTCATGTTGTTTTTAAAGGTGCATCTCTTTCCACTATTCTATTGGAACATAGCCAAGGGAAGGGGATTGGGGTGTTTAGCACTTCTTAAAACAATAGATTGTTTCTAAGATTATCCTTGGGGCATAGTGTGTTGTCGACACATTCTTTATTGAAGTGCAAACTAATTGGAAGTAAATTTTAAAATGGTTTCTAACTCATAAATATTTTTATAACATGTACAACTAAAACATTTTTTTTCTCAAGAATTTTTTTTCTCTTCTTTAAAATAATTTTTATCAAATACATGTACATTTCAGTTATTCATCACATTTTTATTTTTAAAGTGAACATGCATAAATAAGCATAGTAATGCAAAGTAATGCCATGTAATGCCAGCATTACACTAGATTTTGGAAAGTAATGCATTACATTACCATTACTTGTAATGCTAAATTTGTGGCATTACACATTACTAGCATTACTTTGAAAACATGTAAAGCATTGCAATGCATTACCATTACATTTAGCATTACCCCAAGCCTGATACACACTCACACGCGCGCGCGCATACGACAGCGATGCTATATCCGCCTCGCAGCAAGTTGCACGAGGGGATAAAAACCCGTGGACTTTAAATTGAAATAGAAGATGGATAATCTCCTGTACATGTAGCTTATATTTCAGAAAAGGCATGCATATAGTGTATGGACCATGTACTTATAATTTGTCAATATGCAGGATAATTTTATAGGGAATTTCAGAGAGAAACGTACAGTGTCGAATTTTAAGTATTCATTGGCATACTATTTCATGTTTTATATATTTGTTTATCTATTAATCTATTTTAGGATACATTCAAGTTACTTCAGGCAGCAGCTACAGTCGGCTCAGTACCTACTGTATACACGCGATCGGAAAAAGTTATTTCGAGTTTTGGGTCAAAGCTTCGACTGATGTTCACGTTGCATTAATGACCGATGACCTTTCCACACCACGTGACGATTACAGCCAGTTTTATGAAATCGTCATCGGTGGATGGTCCAATCAGGGGTCTTGTATTCGTGCCTTAATGGCGAATTGCAGCCAGACTGATTCTTCAGGAATATTAAATAGGAATGACTATGCCCAACTGTGGATCAGCTGGGATAATGATAATATTCAACTTGGAAAAGGACCAAGAGCCGACAACGTAGTTGTTGTCAATCATATTCAGACAGTTCCTTACAGTGTCAATTATTTTGCAATAATGACACATGAAACAAGTTCGTGGAGATTCTATGAAGGTGGGCTTAAACTGACATTATTTGAATCGGGATAACGTTTTTTATTTACTGCTAAAAATTCAATAAACAATTTTTGTTCATTGGCAAAACTGTCAATTTGTAAGTAAAAGAATGTGGTCAAAATTTTACTTTTCAATAAATAATGTTTGTGGAGCTCACAAAAGAAATCTTTAATAGTCAGTACAGAGACAGGGACCCCACATTTCTTTGTTAACAAATAAAAGCTTGTGCCTTCTTTTAACACATGTGAAAGCTAAATCATTTCTTTGAATTTTCCTATCTAAATGTTTTATATGACCATATTGTTACATTTTCTAGTTTTATCACCTACTTTTGATTTGGTTATTAATTATGGATTTTCATTTCAGCAACTAGGATGTTAGGAAAACATGGCACCAGCCTTGTTTACAAATCAAGGAATTGTGGGCACTGCATTTTGCTAAAAATTTTTTTTATTGATGATGACATTTTGGCTGACGCTTTTAAATACCTTTTTGACGCATTGCAAGTTTTAAATTTGGAGCAATCACAACTTCTCGGGCCTTTCCGGCAGGCTCGGAAAAACACCTTGAATGTATTACCTAGGCGTCCATGACAACCCCCCTTTTTATGGAACTTGATATAAATACAACACATTTCATGATCTGTTGAGATGTGAGCAATAAATAAAGTAAACAGTATACACTAATACACCCCTGCGAATGTGTTCGGAATGTTTTCTTTATCGTTGCTAGGTTTGTAATAAATCCAGAGGTGCTCGAATGAAAGTTCACGAGACTTCACCGAAATTTGTTCAGTTCCTGTGGAATTTCGAGCGGAAGTATAAGTGTTCGGATAATATTCTCAAAATACGTAAGTACTGGTCGTTTTTCATATCGTATCCTACTTTGGGTTTTGTTAAAACATGAAACTCTTTTAATATGTTTGTCTTATTTCACCATTTAGCGGTTTTTATATTAAACGATAATATTCAGAACAGAGTTATCGTTCGTGTTCAACCACGTGTTGAGTGGTTGGAAATATAAACATTGCGTGGCTTAATAAAATGATATCCATGTTTGATGCTTGTGGTGTGCAATACCATGTTTAAAAAAAAATAATGGATGTCTGTTTTGCATAAAAACTTAGTATATCGAGTCATTTTCAAGGAACATTCTGCAGAAAATAGTATAGTCTTTTTCACTATTGATGCTATTACTAGGTCAGGCGCGGATCGAAAACTAATCCTCAGGGGGGATCTTTACTTAGCATGTTAATTGTTGCAACAGCAGACAAAAGCTATTTTTGTATTTTTACATTTATTTCTAGAACACATTTTATCCACCAATTAATGAAGATAAAGTTTAAAATCAATAAACCTCTAGATTTAATAATTGACTACTATAGTACCTAAATTCTATGAACTGAACTATAAACACGAGGCACGATTTTTACTGCGAAACTAAAAGGGTCAAATAAAACCACGTGGTCTAAAATTTAAATGACAATAACATTCGCAGGGGTGTAATATATAACACAGAAGCGACTTACAGGACTGTCTAGCCGATACTTATTTTAATGGGAAGCGACTCCATTTTGTATAAAATTCTAACATCCGGTGATGTTAATACATTCAAGGTGTTATTCCGAGCTTGCCGGAAAGGCCCGAGAAGTTGCGATTGAAATTTGGAGGGGTGAAAAAGATGTGAGGATGTCGCTTTTCAACTATGAACTATAAATTTCAGATAATTCTAGAAAAATTTCAACTTAACCCATAGTATACATATTTTTCTTTTAACATGTATCTGCTGTATTACTATAACACCAGATACTAGTATATCTAAGCTTTGTCTTATGCCCTTTTACTTATATAATCAATATAGTTATTAATTTGTCGCTGAATAATGGATAGGCTAGATTTCTTTAATATTAAAGATCCAGAATATCTTATTAAGATTCCGTTTAATGGCCGCCCGATTATGACTTATTCTTTTTTCATCCATCCGTCTGTTTGTCCTATTCTCAATTTAAAAGTATATTTTCTCTCTCTTTTGTCATTTGTGTTCAAAAATCACTCATAGAGTGATCAATGGTAGTAGGTTTGAAGTGACCTTGAACCAGATTTATAGTTAAGAGGCCAGTGTCAAATAGCGTGATGTAATAATAACCCCTGTTAGAAGCAGGCACATTTCTCATTTTTTTAGCCCACGAAATAGTGAAAATAAACTTTTCAAGATTTCAAGACACAGATGAAATATCAAAATTGAACCTCATAAATTTTTTTAAACAGTTAAGGTACTTCACTACACACAGACTTATTTTTTTTAAAACTCTACGTCACAAGATGGCGATTTCAATGTTTTATTAAACTATTTGTATCAATCAATTCAGATGTATTTCGTCATAGCTCAGTGGTTAAATTATCAGGCTTGTGAACCGCAGATCTTCATTTTTATCCAAAATTGCACATTTTTTGCCTATTTGACATTAATTTTATACTTCTTATCCATTATGCTCTCTATCATAATCGGGTAATTTTCTGCTGATTTGAGAAACTATTTGAAGGTGTAGTGAAGTACCTTAACTTCTTTCTTTTGAAAGTTAAAATGGAGGTATGACTGAATGACTATACGACAGCCAGAAATGACTAAAAGAATAATTATTTCTTCGTTGTCTTCGATTTTGGGGTATAGAAACCTAACGATTATTATTGACTTCATTAACTCCAATTACAAAAGATAGGATTACAAAGAGATGTTTGGTCTTTAATGAAGAAATTAAAGTTTAATTAGTTATCATCTATTTTCCATTTAAAGAAATACAATATACAGTACCGATCAGACCCAACCTAACAGAAAGTAAACCCCAACTAAACCCTGGGTTTACTTTCTGGGTTTACTTCGGGTTTACTAGAGTGGACCCAGAGTAAACCCAAAGTAAACCCAGAGTGGACACAGAGAGTAAACCCAGTCAGAAGTATACCCCTGAAAGCAGACGCTAACTGTGTATTCAGAATATACAAAGGGTGGGAATTACAGGCAGTAGGATGGTTAGATAAAATATTAGTCTGCTTCATACTTCAGTGCATACAGTAGACCTCATAAGTAATTTCAAAGTAACCCCAAAGTAAACCGCGAGTAAACCCAAAAAGAGTGGACCCAAATTTTCAAAAAGTAAACCCAGAGTAAACCCAAAGTAAACCCAAAAAGTAAACCCGGGGTTTAGTTGGGGTTTACTCTGGTGTTAGGTTGGGTCTGATGTACTGTAAAATTAAGGTGATATGGGGGTTGTATCATGCACCGCATTCAATATATCAATATCAACATGCGATCATGCTGTGAACATTTTTAAATCAATACGTTTTAACAAAAATCGGGGAAAATGCAACACGTTAACAAAAATAAAGTTAGCAATTACAAATTAAATTGATAAAATTGCACATGAGGTAGGTTGAAGTTCTTTTGCTATTCTTAAATAGATACAGACTGCAGTTACGAGGAATTTGTAAACACTGTCATCTTAACCAATGATACTAGTTGCAACGGAATCACAGAATACGCTTGTGAAAGTGGATACCGCTTAACATCCGGTAACCTCTCTCGGTTATGTGACATTGGACAACAGTGGATAGGTGATCCTCCTGTCTGTTCTGGTAAGATAATAATTTTAATTAAATAGTTCGTAGTGAATATTTTTGCATTAACAAAAATACAGCTGATATGCACAGTTGTCGTAGATAATCGTAGAAACTAATACATTCCTTATCTCGCCTTACACAAAATGCTTTTTCTTATATAAACATATTGTCAATTTTAGTAAACTTTAAGAAAAAACCCCCCTATATATTGTACCTTTTGGATACATTTTGTTAATATAGAGCTTTTCTAATTAAGCAAATCGATAAAGTATTTAAATAACCACGACCATTGACCCCGAAATACAAATACTGTCAAAGAAGTAAGACTGAAACGATAAAAGGGGTAAAATCAATGCTAGATAATAACAAAGCTAAAATTAACACATTCAGTATAATAAAATAAATAGTGCATGCTTGGGAGGGTATCTGTTGAAATTGACACCCCTCGAAAACCATTGTCAACCTCCGCTTCGCGTCGGCTGACAATTAATGGTTTTCTCGGGGTGTCAATTTCAACTGTTACCTTCCAAAACAGGCACTATTGAAAAAATATAACTTGTCTGAAAATATAAAAGAAGTCGGTCATTTTGCACCCTAAATCTTTTTTTTCATGAGAAAAGGAAAATGTTAATATCTGAAAAATTTATGCGATACATTAAAAGTTCTTTTTTTAATAAATATAGTTTCTGCATATTTTCACCATATCGTTTAGGCGTTTGTCATATGTAACTTTATGTTGTAGGTAGATTTTTTTTATACCACCCTCATTACAATTCTAATTGCAGATACATCATCTTGTTCTGAAGTGTTTTCATCCAGTACGGTCACAGTGGTTAGCCAAAACACAACGATTGGTGGGATACTGTCGATGACATGCGCACAGCATCATGCTTTGGTAGTTGGTAACTTATTAAGAACATGCCAAATTGGCGGAACATGGGATGGCGTGGAACCTCTTTGTGAAGGTTTTATCTTAAAAGACAATTACATTATTTAGAGATTGATTTGTCACAGTGAAAGTCGTTTTTAAAAAATGTTAGCAAATGAGCAGATAGCAGATGTAATAACGTGTGATGAGCAAGACAATATAATCTCTTACTTTATTATGGCCTCCTTATATGCAACAAGTAGGAAAAAAGCCGGACATCACATATCTGTTTCATGTCAATTATTGTCCAAATTGTGTTAATGTTCCTCCCTTTACAGTCATATTTATTCGCTTCCTTTACGTATTTCTCGTTTTTATATTTTTCCCCTATGCGTGCAGAAACGCATTGTGTGCAGGATTGTTCAAACTGAATAGTGTTTTTCTTTCATGTCTTTCTACTGATATATTATATAGAGGTGTATAATGAGGTGATTTGGTGTTTATCGCAAATGTGGTATCTGTGAATATAAACTAAATTAACTATGGTTTCATTTACTTTATACAATAACATTGATTTCAGCTTGCGCCTGTCCTAGTGCAGCTATGGCATACCAGTTTAACTCAACTGAAGAGCTTATGGAAAAAATAGAAGAAATGACGAAAGAGTTAAAGGTAGTGAAAAGGGAAACTAATGCCTTTATTCGGTCCAGGATCAACGACCTTCATCCACTAGCATCGGGGTCGTCCTTGGCTGTGGTGTTATGGTGTCTTTACTTGTGGTCATAGTTTTGTTGGACGCTGCCACCTTATTACGCCATATCAAACATGGCGTCAGATAATCTGTATATAATTGCGTTTGTTGATTAGAACAAAGGTTATCATAGCCTTGTTATAAAGAATATTTTTTTTATTTAAATCAATTTAAGAAGTAACCATTGATGCCCAAAATTATCAACCTCAATTAAAGTCCACTTTTTAAAAGGCCATCTAATTTAATAGGCTGACCTAGTAACATTGTTTGACATTAAGTTCGACTAAAAAATTTAATCATAAATTAATGCACATACACCCTATGTCTAAGAGGCATTGTAAGAGTAAAGCATATAACATATTACAAATGGAACAGTAAGTCAGATATTCATGCACACAATTATACTTTCTTTTTGGTCTTAAACATTACATTAGTTTGTCTTAGATTCATTTATGCTATTTCACCATGCAACTCGTTGCAAAGGGGATATAGCATCGCTGCTGTGTGTGTGTGTGTGTATGTATGTATGTATGTGTGTCCACTTCAGACTAATGGGCAATATTCAAAGAAAACCCTCGCACGAATGTTTGTCAAGTAAACTTCGTACACTTCTTTTGCTAGTAAAAGGACAAACCCTGTTAGTTTTCAAGTTAAATATTTATTAAAAATGATCGTTAAAATAACAGCATTCGAACATGCAGGTCATTTGCGTATGACTTGACAACACCGACTTCCGGTTCACTACTGCGAAACTAAGGATCAAATCAAACAAGAAATCATATTGACGCAAGCGTCAAATGGGCCGCAAAAAATATAATTGTTGTATGAATCATTGGTTGTTTACATAAAAACACCACAAAAAAGAAAATAAAAGTTGGTTGTACTAATTTTTATGGTAAATTTTAATATACTTTCAGCAACTTGTTTTGAAGTTTAACATTTTACTATTATCATAAAGAATCAATTTCGTTACTGTAAGCATTTCTAACGGAAATTGTATGATCATTGCCATAGTATGAAGTAATGGAGAACACACTGCATGACTTGTACATTACTCTAATACAAAGTTCAACTCATCATTTTTCTCCTGGAGATTATGTATTTCAAACCATTTTGGTTTTTTTTTTTTGTTTCATTGTATTGAATGAAAACTTAATGCATTAGTTTAATATATGATTTCAAGGGACCTCATAATAAAATAAAAATGGATTAGTTCAAATTTTCATTTCTGTCATATTCTTGCGTAAATAATTGATATAAAATTAAATGTCATTTCATGATATTTTCTACCACTTTTTACATGAGAATATAATAAATACACACGCAAAGTCATTTTATTTGACATGGCACATAGAAATTCAAATATATCATTTATATAAAATTTAATGACATTCAGGTCATTTAGTATTTCAGGTCTTTAGTATGTCCCGCATGCCGATCCTCATGCATTGCTTTGAAAAGAATGAAGAACTCTGAAATTTTCCGAATAGATTATAGTCTCGACAGAGACATTAATAACATGCTTAACATGTTATTTATGTCTCTGGTCTCGATAACAACGCGCCAAATACGACAATCTACTAAGTATGACCTACTTTTCATTTACGAGTAAAACAAAAAATATGTGATATTTTCTAAAAGGCATAAAACATATTTCTACATGAAAATTTACTTTTAATTCATAAAAATAAGCATAGTATTAGTTCTATTAAAAAAAAAAAGAACTATCCCGCAGAAACGCAGTAACAATATTTAAATGTGTATCAAATAACGGACCGCCTTCCGGCGGCCCGTAAAAAATTCTCATCGAATTATGCCTATACGCCAACAATGTATATTATTCCTATAGTCTGTCTCAAGATATTCATGGAAGAAGTAAAGTCTTTCTATAAGAACTTGTTTAGAAAATCAGACTCAGACCTTGTTGATGTTGATCTACAACCTATTAACCAGCTTTCAGATATTCCAAAACTAGAAAATACTACAGCTGATTTTCTATATAAAGATATCAGTGAAGGTGAAAAGTTAAATGTTTTAAAGGGCCTGAAAAACAAGACAACAGGAAGTGATGGCTTAACTGATGAATTTTATAATTTTCTCTGGAATGATCTTAAAACATACAATACAAATGCTATACAAATAAATTATGTTTAGAAGTGAATTTCATGCATGGACACTTGACAGAGTCTCAGAGACTAGAAATTATATTATGTCCGCCAAAAGGTGATAAACCAAGGGAATTTTTTTAATAGCTGGCGTCCTTTTACTGTACTTAATGTTTTCTCAAAGCTAATTTCAGGATGCATCAGTTATAAGATAAAATCTACTTTGGACTTATTTATTTCAAATACACAAACAGGTTTCATACCGGATAGATATATTGGAGAAAATACAAGATTTATATATGATCTGATGTCTTGCACAGAAATCAACAATATGCCAGGATTACTCATGCTTATTGATTTCGAAAAGGCTTTCGATTCTGTTTCTTGGTCTTTTCTATTTAAAGTGCTATATATATTTGGAAATGTAAACAATATTTTTAAATGGATTAAAATTCTAAATATAAATTTTAAAGCTTCAATCCTTAAAAGCGGCTTTCTATCGCAGAAGTTAGAAATACAGAGAGGTCGTCGTCATGGTGATCCTGTAGCCTCATATCTTTTTTTTCTATGTGCAGAAATTTAAGCTTTACAAATAAAACAAAATAGGATTATGACAGGTATTTTTGTCTATGATAAGGAACACAAAATTTCCCAATACGCCGACGATACGATGATTCAGCTTCTTCTTTGTTTAATGCTCTTAAAACTTTAGAATCAAAGGAAAGATACAATCATTTTTAACCGGTTTTTCAACGGAAAAATCCGGTTATTAAAATGGTAAAAATGGCTACAGTTTTCAATTTAAGTTGTTCATTTGCAGATCAATTGTACATATTGCTAGGATTTTGATTTCTAATATTTGATGAAAAAAAAATACCAGCAGATATTGCACAAAGGGTACCCTTATTGTACGGGTAACTTTTCCGACAGTTTTCAAGATAGGAAGTTGTTCTTTTGCAGATCAATCGTACATATGAGAGGTGTGCATATTGTTAAGATTTTGATTTCTCATTCTTTATGAATAAAATTCCAGCTTTTGAACTTGTTTTTGTTAAAATATTGCTTATAGGGTCCTCCCTTTCACTAAATACGATGGGTAGTGTTTATTAATTTGGGGTTGACATGGTTTATGGATACAGTTCACATAAAAGAAATCGGTTTGCCGTCACATTGACAGCTTTCACTTGTTTTTAATATGTTTGGAAATCCAATTGTGACAAAGTCAAACGTCAAAACGTTTGCACTGGAGGTTTTAAAATGTTAAACTTTAAAAATGTATATGATTTCTGATAAATGCTCTCGGATCAAAAGAGTTCTACAAGGGGACAATCATTGTTATGTGTTTGGTGACATAGTGGTTGGTTTTATAGAGTTTCTTACGAAAGCCAAGAAGCCTCATTCGAGATTCAGATTACGAGATTAGAAATTGAATATCTAAATTAACAAATTAAACCAAGGGTATTAAAACCTGTATCCTATCGATATCAAGTGCATCAGTACATGCTCTTATATAAAAATAAATGCTATGTTCTCCATATCTTAATAATTATTTGTTTTTATTTTTACTCAGAATATATATTTAGACTAGTAATATTATTGCAGTGGTCTACGTGATTTTGTTCGCCCTAGGTGCATTCCTACACTGACTGGGATATCTCACCATTAATAGTTTAAACCCGGGATTTACTCACCATTGTTTAATATAAATGCAATTATAGTAGCTTCATAAACGGATCCAGTTTTTTTTGTCTTAGGCCTAATTTTAATGTTTTGATGTTAACATATTTTTATGTAAATTTAATAAGCTTCAATTTTCCCGAAGAGGGGTGTTCAGATCCCCTGACTCCCTGCCCTTTAAATCAGCGCAGGAAAATTAGTGTCTAAAATGTTTTAATCTAAAGATAAATAACCAGTCTGGTTTCACCAATGAATTTAAGCAATACTTATCTTTTTATGTTCACAGTCTTATACAATGATTATAAACTAATCTTTGATATGTTAGCACATCACATGTAAATATTAATTAATATAAACATTTTCAAAATGTTCGGGTCCTTTACTAATTACATGTACACAGCTTATTATGAGTCAAACTTTTGGCATTGTTTTCAATATAGAAGGATACATATTCTTTACCATCAAAGGTAAGGATAATAGGTTGTCGATTTGTTTACATTGCCGATTTCAAGTGTAGAGAACGCTAAAATTTTAACTTTAAAAATTTGATGCATGAATTTATGTTGTAGACACTAATGTCATTTTTTGTATATGACTTGTACATATTTAATTATCTATGAGCAAAAACGATGCCTTCTCAGGAATTATCTGAGCCTGGTCATAGCATTACCTAACCATCCCGACCTTCTACGCCTGCAAGTCAGCCCTTTACCGTCAACGTGGGAAGGAAATTTCAAAACTCCCGATCACACCACAGGATATCGTCTTGGAGAGAAAATGGACCCGTACTAACGCTGAAGACAACTTCCTTGTGGCAGAGGACGCTGAAGACTTAAGAATTGTGATCTTTGTAACAGAAAGCAAAATCAACTACATTTTTGTACCTCGCCGCTAGCAACAGAGTCTACATGGATGGAACATTCTACTCTTTACCTGGCCAGTTCTACCAATAGTATTCCATCCGTGAAGAAATAGCGGTCGGATATATCCTCTAGTGTTTGGACTGCTCCCGAGAAAAGTGAAATCATCTACCAGCGATTTTTCACCTCCTTATGAACTACTGCGGAGAGATCAACGTTGTGTTCCAGCCACATATTGTGATGTGTGATTTCGAAATTGCAGTGAAGAATGTGTTACAACGATTCTTTCCTGATGCCATAGTGAAGAGATGCTTCTTTCATTTTACTCAGTGTATTTGGAAGAAGACTTAATCTTTGAGATTAGCCATCATGTACCGCAACAACGATGGAGTGGAAGAAGACTTAATCTTTGATATTAGCCATCATGTACCGCAACAACGATGGAGTGGAAGAAGACTTTTAATCTTTGAGATTAGCCATCATGTACCGCAACAACGATAGAGTACAACGACTAGTGAGACGTGTCGCATCCATGTCCCTTTGCACCGATCAACGCAATAGAAAATGATTTTGGAACACAAGGTATTTTTGGTGTTCCAATAATTCACAAAGACCAATACTATACAATTCTGACATAATAAATGATGTCCAATTGTAGCATGACCTTTGGCTTTGCAGTTAATGATAAGATTTACATAACAGGATTTTAAAATACAGTTTGTGGTTCCAAGTAGTTTTATTCAGTACTTTATCATTCTAATAATTTGTCACAGACCGAGACATTCCAATTCAATGTTAACCACAGCATTGTTACAGTTTGATTTAAATTTGATTTAACTCGTAATAAACGCCAACAAAACTTTATAAAAACTTTGTCATTATCATTTGCCTTGTGTGATCCGCAAACTTCACAACCATAACATAAAATGCTTTTTACATATGTTTCGAACAAAGACAACATTGTTTCGATATTCAAATACAAATCTTTTGTTTTAGAAAACATTGTAGAGACACTTTAGTTCTTGTTAAGCTACCTTTTTTTACGTTTCTAAGATTTTACAATTATACTTAAATATGACACCTAAGTAAATATAGCTATCAAAAACAGCTAGTAACTGTCTATTGTATAACCAGTGTTCATTCATGTGTAATTTACCACCATTTCTAAAAACAACAATTTAAATTTTTGCCACTTAATAGACAGTGTATTCATATAAAAAAATCGAACATTTTTTGTAAACCACCTTCAGATTCTGAGAAAATTACCATGTTATCTGCATATAGAAGTACACACAGGTTTAAATTTTGAATAAATCGATAATGTCACTACACAAGAATTCATTTTCAAAATCATTGACATAATTTTCAAAATTATTGACATAGAGAGAGAACAGAATAGGTGAGAGAACTTCACCTTGCATCATACTTATATTTTTTTCAAAGTCTTCTGTAACCATTACCAAGTTCCGATGGTCTGACATAAGCATACATAAATTTGATTACTAGCAGCAATTTACCACGTATTCCAAGTTTTTAAAGTTTGTACCACATATAACACATATCTATAGAGTCGAACGCTTTCTGATAGTCAATAAAACAACAATATTACCTTTACTTTGGCTTATTGTAGAATTAATAATTGAGTATATACTAAAAATAGCATATGTTGTTCCTGACATGGGTTTAATAAAGCCAAAATGGGCATTAAGATATAACTTTTTTTACTAAGACCATTCTAATAATAGTAATCTAGATTACAGAATAAATGACAATTTTTTTCTAAGGTTGCTGATCAGGCTGATACCACGATAGTTGTTCGGGTCGGAGATGTTGCCTATTTTATAAATCGGTACGATGAAAGCTCTAGACCAGTGATGGGAAAAACATTGTTCAAAATGTTCTTAAATAAATAATGAAGAGATGGCAACAGCAAATCCATCGACCATGTAGTACTTAAACGTTTCAGTTAAGATCATGACAGGACCACAAGACTTTTTGTTTTTCGTGTTTTTCACTGCGTTTCGAATTTCCTGGAATACAATTTCTCCATCCAATTTTTCAATTATCGAATCTTCGTCCAGTTCTGGGTACGGGTCTTCTGGAAGAGTGGTCCCCTCTAAGTATTTTGAAGTGCTCCAGTAAATCGTTTGCCGTCACAGCAGGTCTTATTGATTTGTGTTTAGAAACTCTTTAGTAAAACAGTTTAGGGTTTGATTTTTTTTAAGCACAAAGTGTATCTCCTCCCCGTTATACAAATACTGAAGCTTTGCGTGGGTCTCGTACGTTTTGTACATATGTATAACAGCGTGGAGCTTAAGCCTATTATATTCAGATTTATTCTTTTGTAATTTGGCAGGTGAGTAAATATAATCCCGGTCCTTTTGTTTACACATGTTTGTGACCCAGGGTTTATCTTCCAAATAGGCCCTGTGGATATCTGACGCTGGGTATTAATTTGTGTTCTTAGGTGTTTTTGTTGCATGAATGCAAGAGCTTAAATTCTAGATGAGGGGTCAAAACTTCCTGCAAAAAATTGGTAAAGAACTTAACACATAAACTCTGATTTAAAAAAAAAAATTAGATTTGAACAAATTTATGCAATATTACTGCATAATTAAAGTTGTTCGAAAGTTTTTAAAAGACATAAGAGTCTACTCTAAATTAATTTTGAAGGATGTGTTTAAAGTATGTTCCAAAGTTACAACAGATACTTCTGTGCAGTGGCTTCAATATAGAACTCTATAAATAATTCTCCTAGGAAACCATTTCTATATAAGAGGCCAATAGGCCTTAACGGTCATCTGAGTAGCATATAACCCATACACAAACTTGTGGAAGTGTCTCATAAATGCATTTAATTAGGTTTCATTCTGGAGTAGAAAAAGTATAGATTTGTTATGATGACCACCTCCCTACCTGAAATCTTTCATTAAGAACAGTGAATCCCATAATTTTGGCGAAAAACTTAAAGATCTGGTCTACAAAATCATGAATTCAGTTTTCCTTTCAGGTGTGTGGGAATACAGAAGATAATTTTTAAACATTATATGCATTAACACCTATACATCCATTTAAGCCCTGCCCTAGAGTAAAAACCCATACTCCAGGGGACATGAAATTAAAAATTTTAATATAGGACTTCCTGGTAAACATAATTATAAGTCAGTTTTTCGTACAAATGTGTGAGAATAGAGAAGAAGATTTTTAAACATTATATGCATTAACACTATATTGCCCCCCCCCCCCCCCCCTTGGGCATTGAATTTCACAATTTAAGTAGAGGAGTTACTGGACATCATAACCATGTATTCAGTTTTTTGCCCCACATGGGTGGGAGTAAAGAAGAAATTTTTTTAAGATTTAATACATTTTAACTATATGGCCATATTAGCCCCACCCTAGAGCCTGAACCCCTGACCTAGAGGCCATGAATTTCACAATTTTGGTAGAGGGCTTCGTGGATATTATACCCAGGCATTTAGTTTTTAACAAATATATATGGGAGTAGAGAAGAGGATTTTCTAAGATTTAATACATTTTTACTATTTGGCCATATTTCCCCAAACCTAGAGCCTGAACCCCTGACACAGGGACCATGAATTTCACAATTTTGGTAGAGGGCTTCATGGACATCATAATCATGCATTTAGTTTTTAACAAATATAAATGGGCGTAGAGAAAAAGATTTTGTGAAGGAAAGCTCTCTCTCTCTCTCATTCCTAATTAATACATGTATTTAATATTTGACTAAATAATACTTGCATGAAAACCGTCATTCGGAAAATAATCGGCATAAATATCTTGGAACAGACTATAACCTAGAGGTACTGTGAGCAAGCTCACAATTGATACCCCCCGCTAAGGAAAAAATATTAATTCATGTATTTTTTCTATTATAGAAAATATTGGATGAATCTTTTTCACCGTACATTTTTCTATATATACAACTGCTCTATTTTTTCAAACTGTTAATGCTAATATTAGTACACAAACCAATTTCTATTCTTTAAATTCCATTTAATTTCAAGTTAACCGTTAATGCATGCTGACATTTGCATCCTTTTGTTAACAAACATGACTCGAATCAAAACGAAAATCCACATGTCAAGGAGCCATTTAATATAAACATTTTGAATTATTGCTATACTGAGCCCGATTTTTTTTCGAGTAAAAAAAAAAAATTAATCAATGAAGGCCATTTTCAGAGAGACAGAGATGAGAATCTAAAAAAAAAAAAATATGTGGCCTGGGACAAGCAAGCTTTGTGTCAAATTTTAGCTTCTAATTATTTCCATTAATACAACACATGACACAGACAGGAATATAGCATTTTTTAAATAATGACCTCGAACTCTCTCTACTGACTTGGGGGTCAAGATCATAACACACCCTCGGGTCATAAGCAATCTTTATGTGAATTAAGAACTTCCAATAGTTGTCTATAAGAAATATATGGACCGGACACAAATTTTGCACTTTTCTTCCAGTGACCTTGACCTTGCCCGAATGACCATGGGTCAAGGTCACATCACACCTTTAGGTCATAAGCAATCTTTATGCAAAGTAAGAACTTCTAATGTTTCTCCATTAAAAAGATATGGACCGGACACGAATTTTGCACTTTTTCTGCCCTTGACCTTGCCCGAATGACCTTAGGTCAAGGTCATGACACACCCTTAAGTCACAAGCAATCTTTGTGTGAAGTAAGAACTTCCATTGTTTCTCCGTAAGAAAGATATGGACCGGACTCGAATTTTGAACTTTTTCTGCCAGTGACCTTGACCTTTCCCGAATTACATTGGGTCAAGGTCTTGACACACCCTTAGGTCATAAGCAATCTTTGTGTGAAGTAAGAACTTCCAATGTTTCTCCATAAGAAAGATATGGACCGGACACGAATTTCCAGACCGACGGACAGACGGACGGACGGACAAGGTGATTCCTGTATACCCCCAAAACTTCGTTTGCGGGGGGTATAATAATGTTTTCTCTCCCATAATATTTCATGTCGCATTACCTTAACGGTTGCTTTCAGTAAGAAAAAGACGTTTGCTGGTTTTATTCGAAAAGTAAATTTCAGTCAAACCACTTTTATTTAGAACTAAAATCAAAGTACTGAAGAACTGACGGGAGTTGATTTTGTCGATGTTTATTTTAAAATCATTGATGTGTTATTTTGCATGGCAAGTACATGTATTTCTAATTTGAATTACACACTTTTTTTATAATATGAATTATTGGACTTTTCAATCAAACGCTCGGCTGACACCGTAAATCTCCGACAAGGATTTACGGAGACAGCTGAGTGTCGAGTTGAACGAGACTATATTGAACTCTGGCGTAGGAATACACACGACTGCAAAATATATTTAAATTGTTCGTACCATTTAAAATCTGACTATTTTCAAGGTATTTATTAATAAGTTTACTTGAAAAACAATACTTTAGCATACATTACATCGAATTCATCAATTATTTTCAAGAACTAAGTCTTGTCAGCAGCAATGATTTGTTCTGAGGTCCAAACACTGTTTCACTTTCGGCTTGTCTGAGTAACTGCATAGGTGAGTTGATTAAAATCAACTCCCAATTAAAACAGTGTGTGACAATTTCGGACACTCAGGTAATAAACACACAGAAAAGTAAATCTTATTGAAATGTTTAATTTTATTCACAACATGTAAGTTTTACAATCTTGCTACAATTCATTTCTTTAATAAGGTATATTTTGTATAATTTATTATAAAGGTATTATTTTCATTTTTAGTAATTTAATCGAAATAGATGGTATTGTTTTGACCAACTGAAGCACCTGTTTCCGAAAAAAAAGCTTATGAACCAATTAATTTAAAGGGAAAGAGGTGTATGTCAGAAATGAGCAAGATGCAAGTTCTTTCTTAAAATAATGCTTCTAATTAGAATCAATACATATTCTATTCCCAACATTGATTATATTTACCGTAACTGCATGAAAATCGACAAGTCTCATAACATGAAAATTCAACTAAAAACTAAAACTTCTGTAGTTCCTAGATGAATATTATATATTAATGATTTTTCGGTAATTTTTTTTTTATTTTTTACACAAATCAGTTTCATAAAACCAATATCTTTTAATTTCAGAGACTTTGTCAAGAAATCAAAGAAAAATTAAGACTAGATAAGGAACGAAATCGAGAGGGACAAAAAGGGAGAAAGAGGGAAGAGAGAGAGGGGAACGGAGACGTCGAGAGGGGGAGGGGAAAAAAAGACGGTGAAAGTGAGAGAAAAATATCGATAGAATAAGACTGAAAGAACGAAGGCGATAGAATGAAAGAGAGAAAGTCTTCAGAGGCCAGGAGAGTCTCTTTTGAATTCTCCTTCACACTGAATCTCTTGTCTTTTCGTTAATAATTTCTACAGACAAATTTGTATGTCTACCAACACATAAATCTATAACCTGTTTGTCCAGAACCCATCAATCGAGAACATATATGTCCTGACACAGCCCGTTATGACTTATGCAAGCAGCTACACGTTTGTATCCATGCAAGTAGAAACCGTCCAGGCATTAACACCTGGAGAGATTTCAATATCTGTACCTGTTCGCCAGACAAGTGTATAGACTGCACGTGTCTCATGCAAGTAGTTGGACGTTTATAACCTATGCAAGCAGAAACTGTACAGCCAGTACCATATCTTGACAGATTTCAATACCTGTGCCTGTTAACCAGACAAGTGTTTACAAAAAATATATGCTGGAGGAGCTATCAGTGACAGGAAAAGGACTCAAAGGAACAGATGCTAGCTCTGCTATCGCTGATAAATCAAAAATTTATATAGGTAAAGTGGATCCTAGGTAAATGATTCATTGTCTCCGTACAGATTTTAAGGAGAAGCATTATGTATATTTTCTATGTATTCTTTCTGCAGTCCCCTGAACGTAGTGGAGAAAACATGCTATTTGCGAAAAAAGAAAGAGTTCCTCTGTGTAGTAATGATGCGAGTCTTTTGTTTGTATGGCGAGTTCTAATTTTTAAAAATAAATCCTTTAATACTAACTATCACAAAACTAGTGTTTAGCCTTCAATAAATTCATTCAGCATTTCTGATATCTGTTTTCCTTCTAATTTAAGATTTAATTTGGAATCTAATGGTCTAACTAAATGTATTTTTTTTTACTAGAGCCAGTTAGTCGAATATAACACAAGTCTTTATAAAGTGAAAGGGATTCAGCTTTTTTCAAATGAAGGGGCGGGTCCTCTAAAAACGGGAGATAATTTAGTCCTGTTATGATTTTGGTATTTTTCAAAATCTTCAAAAACAATTGTCCATAAAATTTGGAACTTGTGTGAAGTATCTTAAGTATTGTATATTAAAATTTATTCAAATCATAATCTCTTAAAAGAAATTTTTAATTAGGAAGAAAAACTTCCCCTCAAACACTGAAACAACAAAAAGGGTTTGATATTTAACATAAAGCTATGTTGATATCAGTAGAAAGATGTATTTTATACTATTTTAGCAGACTCTACTACATATGTACATTGTCAAGGTATTTTGAATTTGATACAGTAACTGTAATGCTCAGATGCACCCCCTAGGCCACTTGTTTTGACGACATTATTCATTAATGCACTGTATTAAAGTGATTGGATTAAGCATTGGGCTAAATGTGACACTGGCACGTTCCAAGTCAGTGTCAATGTGACATTTCCAAAACCAATGCGCAAAATGAAAATTTTAAGGGACAAGTATCGTAAAATGTCAAGTTAGAATTGGACGATTTTTAGGAAGACTTAAATGACACTAAAAAAAAACTAATAAAATATTGTTTATTCACTAATAAAGGCAATAATTTAGTTTCAATTCATTATTTTTATTCTTCTCTATTTGAATATTTTTTATATGAATTAATCCTCGTCCTCAACTCTTGTTATGGCTTTCTGCATATTAGCTCGCAGTCTGAAGCTACAGACCTGCAACTCTCTGTATATTTTTACGCTTGGGACACATGCTGCACGGCAGGTGTTGATTCATGTCTATTCATAGAAGAAGCCCTCTTAGTAAAACATAAAACATTCTTTGCAGGACATTCCATCATCTTTTAGGTATATGTATTTATTTTCAAAATATAAAAATGCTTATAATGTAGTCACACGAAATATATTTTTATATGACTTGAATTATACTTATATAAATTATCGTTTTCGGGATATAAATATGCTTGTAAATGAAGTCAAACGAAAAGTACATGTACAATTAGATTATCGGTTTTAAAATAATAAAATTACTTGATTATCTCCGGGAAGGTATACAAGAAAATTATGCTTCATGGGAGAGTTGCAATCTTGAAAGAAAATTATGTTTCATGAGAGAGTTGCAATCTTGAAAGAGGAAAGCTATTGCCAAATCAAAAGAATCCAAGTGAAGAAGACCGAGCTAAACTCCTGGATATCAATTAACTAAAATATATTCGCACCTGAACTAGAACATTTTAACAAGACCTTGGATTTTTGGTAGGATGTCACTTTTTTGTACGTCCAAACAAGTTAAAAATGACGCTGGTTTCAAGTGAAATATACACACTTTCCGAAAGTCCAAGCTCTCATGTTAAAACGGTTCTAATCTGTTTTCTTTTGGATACATAATGCCTGAACATTGCTGTTCATTAATAACAGGTTGTTTATATTTTTAACAAGTGAAAAGCTGCCAATGTGACAGTAAACCGGGTTTCTTTTTAATCCATAATCCATGTTAAGCCTGAATTTGATAAACTTTACCTACCGTATCCAGTGAAATGGAATACCCTATATGAAATATTTTGCCAAAAAATAAGCTAAAAAGCTGGTATTTTTTCATAAATTATCAGAAATCCAAATCCTAGCAATATGCACACCTCTGATATATGTACAAATGATCTGCAAAAGAACAACTTCCTAATTTGAAAACTAAGAGGAGTTGTCCGTACAATGAGGGTACCATTTTGGCAGCCGCCCCCCCCCCCCCCCCCGCCATTTTAATAAACGGATTTTTTTGTTGGAAAACCCGATTAATAAAGACAAATCGTTAAAAATTATCAACATATTTATAGAGACAAAAAAAGCAAGCGTCATACAAGAGCGTGTGCGGTAATCATTGGGCTATTTCAATAGCACATGAGTTTAAAATCGCGTTATGTCCGCCGTCACGATATGTCCGCCACTTTTTCAAAAAAATCATCACGTTATGTCCGCCTTTACAAAAGTCATTACCATATATCCGCCGCCTTCAAATTTCGGAGAAATAGTATTTAATGCATGCACGTCGCTAATAATGTCAGCATTGTTTTTTGGAAAATGTATGGTCTAATGTCCGCCACCAGTTTTGAACACACTACTCTCTCTATTATTTCTAAATATCATATTTGCTATCCCATTGTGTAATATTATGTTTGGCATTTATTGATCTGAAATTATTTTCAGAATGAGAATTATTATAGCATTGAATCATGATTTTTTGAAGTATACACTCTCATAACTGCAGCGGTGTGTGCATACAAATTGAGTAACGCGCGTTAGCGCGTTATGAAAATTTGTATGCACACACCGCTGCAGTTATGAGAGTGTATACTTCAAAAAATCACGATTTAATGCTTATATTTACATTTTTTTTAACTTCTTGCCTTGTCTGCAAATGTGATTCATACCTTAAAATCCCTATCTTATACTAAGGGTAAGTTGATATTTATGGAAGAGCCACAGTAACAGCCTCAAGCGTGAACTTTGATTTTCGCTTGTGACGTTGCAGTTTACAGCGTTCAACGTTTGTGACGTCATAATAAAACTCGTCAATTTGACCTTTGACTACTTGTTGCATTTAGAGGCATTTAAACATCACGGAATTTAATGGAAAAACACAGTAGAATGTAAATATATGCATTTATACACGTTTTTTTGCAATTTACACTGATCGTATTAAAAAATATACATAAATGTACACACTATCTCAAAACGTTGAAACGTATGCCCGTCATAAATTTGGAAAGATCGTATCATGTCCGACGCGGAAATTTATTGCATAATGTCTGCACATAGGAATGCACGTTCAAATCGTAAGTCGGAACATTATGTCTGCCGCCTTATACAGACTATTAGTTCGTTTAACGCACACGATGCACACGCTAAAAATTGTGAAAAATCGGGACAAAATGTCTGCAAACAGGAATGCATGTTTAAATCGTTAGTCGTAACCTTATGTCCGACATTATTAAGTGCACTCCAATTTTCTAAATTTCGTTTCATAATGTCCGCCGCTTTAACTTTTGGAGAAAACGTATTCTGTCCACGCTAAAACCAGTGAAAAATTATGGCATAATGTCTGCAAACAGGAAATGTGTCGCAACATTATGTCTGTCATTAAAACCATGATCACTTATTTCTTTTAAAAGTCGTTACATTTTGTTTGTTGCCTTTAAATTTTGAAAAAAAAAAATCGTTTTATGCCCACGTTATAAATTGTGGTATAATGTCCGCCATCATGAATGCATGTTTAAATCGTAAGCCGTTATGTCCGACATAAAAAAAGTGTTATCCTATTTATAAAGTTACGCCGCATTAACTTTTGGAGAAATCATAAATGATTATGACCACGCTAAAAATTATGGCATAATGTCCGCCGACTGTAATGTATGTCATAGCATTACATGTATATTAGCCATTTCAAACATTCACTTATTTTCCAAAAGTCGTAATATTATGTCCGCCGTTATATTTTTAAAGGGATTATATAATTACAAAGCTTAAATTGAAAAATAAAATGGCATAACATCCGCTAACACGAATTATGTTTCAATCGTAAGTCGTAACACTATATTAATAGTCGTAACATTATGCCCGCCACTGAAATTTTGGATAAATCGTATTATGACCACGCAAATAATTGTGATCGTTGTTGCATAATGTCCTCCTACTTGATTGTATGTCGAAACCTAATGTCTGCAATAGTCCAATCCACACTTTGCAAAAGTTGTTCCCCTTTGCGGGGTCAACCCAAAGGTCAAAAGCAACTTTTCCCTTCTTTAAACAACCAAATATTTGGTCGTCCTCTGAAGAAATCTCTTGGAATTTGATTTATTCCTTCGATGTGTGGGTTGTCCCAACTTGGGGCAATTAACATTCACAGCGGAAAAGGATTTTGATGTCAAATGACGAAGTTACAACCCTCTGAACTACAAAGGCTACTGTGAGAAATATATGGGTTTTCCCCCAAAGATGGCGGCCAAGGGACACAACTTTTGTAAAGTGTGGATTATATATCATTATCAATAACCCTATTCAACCAACCTGATTTTTTTGTTGTGATCTTTATTTCATTTGATCAGACCTCTGTAGTTGCAAAGTGACATAGTAGTGGTCTGAGTAATATGTTGGATGTGCATAGCAGGCATGGTATGTTTTAAGCAGGTTTAATGATAGATATACATGATCTAAACATGAGCCCTGGATATGCGTCTTCATAAAATTTACACTGGTAAAGTTATATCTACCCATAATTTCTAATAGCTGAGCATTATTAGGTCCTAGGGCATCCACATTAAAATCTCCAAGAATTATTGTTTTTGATACACTTGCAGATAGCTCAGTAGGTTGTTAAGATCATTAATGAAGAGACTAAGAGACACTGATGGTGACCTGTACAGAAGAATTAGTATGAGCCCCTCAAATTCCATCTGTAATGTCTCAATATGATGTCCTTCAAATATAAATTTTCTTTCACAATTGATTGGATTGTGCCAGTAGCATGCTAAGCCATGTTGATGTTTTTATGTGTTCTTTTAAACAATCTCATGCTCATAATCAAAGATTTTAACCATACAGCTTGACTGTTGAAAATATGGGTCTCGGTGTACACCAGTAAATCTGAAGATTTGGTAATAGGGTCCTTGAGCACATCATTGAAATGTAAACACAATGACCTTTCATTCAATAAGCTAATTGTCCATACTCTGCATATTAACGGGTTATGCATAAAGATATATGGGCTTGGCAATCTAACATCATCTCTCAGTCTAATCATCTCACATTTAATCGAAGAATTTTGCAGGATTTTTAAGGGTCGAAATCTAGAATTTGAAGGCCTTGAATCAATCTACATCTACTTAAATCAACATATGCTTGACCGCCAAAAAACTTTTTTTAAAGGACACTACCAGTTCGTCCACTGATAACCCTTGTACTTTATGGATTGTACAGGCAAATGCTAGCTTTAAAAGGAATTGTGTCCATGTGATTGAGAGTTCAGTTCTTTTAAAAGAGGTACAGAATTGAACATCTATTCTTGAAATAAGGACTGCATCCTTATGATAGTTGTTTAAGTTGAGACTTGATGAATTCCTTGCAGTCTGACCAATATTAGGTTTGTCAAACTTGACCAAGATTGCTTGAACACTATTAAGGATTGGGAGGAAATCTACGACTTGCCCTTGAGCCCCATTGACAAGTCCATCCTGAACATCTATGTTTCGAATTATCGTTACTCTTGCACTTACACAAAGATGTAATGTTTTCACCAAACCACCTGTATGATTGGGTTATCAGAAACAGTATAGTTTTCTAAAGAAGCTGGTCTGCGTTCTCTTCTTGTAAGCTAAATATGTCATTGTTGTGTTGATCCGTTTGAAGTTTGGTGGCAAATATATGTAATGCCTCTCTATTGTAGTCTTGATTTGATGAATCAATGCATCTGTCTTGTAAAATCTTGATCTCGTCAGCTGTTTTCTCCTTGACGTACTCTATTCAGCAAAGCTGCAAAATTGCTGTCATCTTTTTGCCGCATAATTTGACAGAGTTCCACCAGATGAAAATGAGACTGCCACACAGATCCAGCAATTCGCGCCATGACATTGGATGAAAGCTCAAATACATATTGGCCTACAGGACGTAACTGGTAGAGATCTCCTACAGCTACAACTGTTATACCACCAAAGGGCTGAGTTGAATCTTTAATTTGCTGCAATCTTTTGTCTATGTAATTGAATGTTCCAGAACTGACCATGGATATCTCATCAATGATCAAGATTTTCAAATATGCCAGTTGTACTCTTAATCGATTACAAGTCGAATCTGTGAGCTTCTGGTAAGTGTCATTCATCTTAGTTGGAAGTTGGAGAGCTGAGTGAATTGTACACCCATTTATATTAAAAGCAGCTGTTCCTGTTGGGGCTATCAAAATAATCTTTGGTTTATCTGGTTCTGCACCCTCCTCCCTCAACTCTCTATTTGCCATGTTGAATATTGCAGATATTACGGAAAACTTTCCAGTTCCAGCTCCACCTGTTATGAAGATGTACTGTGGATCAATAACTTAAAAAATGTGACCTTTTTGCTGATGGTACCATCTCAATAGGTACTCAAATGCACATCTCTGTTCAAAATTTAATGACTGTACTAAATGATAATATTCCGGGTTGGACAAAAAGCTGTGGATCCACTTCAAATACTGACTGAATATTTTCTCCACAAGGTTCAGTAGAAGCTGTGAATGTGGCATTGACATTTGAATCTGGATTCACAATAGCATAGGTGTCGTCAGATTCATAACCTTCCTCGACAAGCTGTGCCTCTACATGCTCAGTCTCAGGTGCAATCTCATCCCAGGCATGAAAAGGAGGGCCAAAATCATGAAAATGAGATATTGCTTCAGTAACTATTTCATCATTTCTCATAAGTCTTGCAAATGTGCTTTCAATTTCATTCTTTTTAGACTTGTAATGTTCACTAAAATTGTTGAATTTACCTATCAGGTCACTTTGTTCATCAAACCGAGGCATAAAATGAAGCATGCTGTTGTAGAAGTGCAAGTCTGGGTTTGCAGACTGAGAACACTGATGGTATCGGACCACTGCCTGTGAACAACGCTTTTTCGTTTTTCCAAGACCTTCCAAGGTTATGATTTTTTCAAAGTTTTGTTCTGATTGGATATCAACTTGAATGGCTTCTTCTGCAACTGTGTTAGTTGGTAGTTGGTCATTGTCAACTTGATTATCTCTCCTGCTTTTATCTGTATCATACCACATACCGAATTCTGCAAGACACATATCTTTCAAAGAGTTTGGTCTAGTTGAATATCGGTCCAAGATGTTGGTAGAAAAAAAAAATTCTCATCTTCATCATCTAAAGCATCCAACTGTTCTTTTGGCTTTAGAATTCTGATTCTGTTTTCAGGAAAACCACTACGAAGCCATACAGTTGAGAAATTTGATTTGTATAAAGGAAGTCCAAAGATTCTATATGCTGTTCTTGGGCAGAGATATTTCTAGCATTTGAAAATGCATATGCTACCTTCTTCATCTGTTCATTAACTCCATGATATCTCATTTCTCGACTAACAGCTTGCAAAACTGTTCCAACTTCCCTTTCATCTTTAGTAACATATCCAGTTACGTAAGCTATGGCTGCATATGGACTTGATGTAAACTGAAGATCCATGTTATCTTTCCACAGTCTTAAAATATGGGGGCTGTAGTTGTTTATGCATGTTTCAGAGGGAGCACGACGTAAAAAGATAGTTGGTGTTTTAGATGAATTTTGTAATGCATTGTAATATTTGTCACTGGATACATTGCATTTTTGTAGAACATCATTCACACACATTGTATCAGGCTCAGACTCATGATCTTGTAGGTATTGTTTCACAGTTGCAAGGGTTTCAACAGCAGAACGCTTACAACTCATATCACATTATTCAAGTTCTGGTCGAGACATCACTATCTGTTCAGATACTGGCCTTGGAAATCCAAATCGACAAGCTCCTCCACGTTTTTTGCACGTTGTAGTATGTCTGTGTGTCTCTAGATTCCTCACTAACTGGCAAAGATTGTAATCATCTGATGGACGATCTGACTGGATATAGTTATCCACAAACTCACAAATGTTTTTTCTCGAGTCACTTGGTTGAGGTGCATTTTTTATCCAAATAACACAATGAACATGGGGAGATCCCCTTTGTTGGAATTCTATGCAATAAAAATATCTAGTCACAATGCCAAGAGGGTGTGCTGGAGATGTATTACAGCTGTGAATAAACACTGGACTCTATAATAAAAGTGGCGAGCTGCTGTTGTAGGATTTGATCTTAAAAGTAAACATCTTTCTTCCCAAGTCATTTTCTATCAAAATAACACAATGAACATGGGGAGATCCCCTTTGATGGAATTCTATGCGATAAAAATATCTATTCACAAAGCCAAGAGGGCGTGCTGGAGATGTACATGTATTACATCTGTGAATAAACACTGGACTCTATAATAAAAGTAGCGAGCTGCTGTTGTAGGATTTGATCTTAAAAGTAAACATCTTTCTTCCCAAGTCATTCGTGCCAGTTCTTTTGTACTTAAGTCTTTCCCTTGCTGTCTTGATATGGCTATAAGTGTGTCCTCCCATTTCATGTCTGCTGCAGACAGGGTAAGTAACCACGTGTTTGATTGCGGCTAAAAGCTCAAACATTAACTTCTGCCAGTAAGGAGGGCTTCCGCGAATAGGGCGAAGAAAACGAAAGGCATCCTCTTTTGTGATCAATGGGCGAATAAAATCAGAGTTTCTAAAGAATCCTGCATTGCGAGCTTCTTCATCATGATTATTCAGTGACTTCCTTAATGCTACTGAGACTGAGGCATTGATCTCTTTCCATTCTGCAACAAACTGAGCAACAAAAAGGTACTCGATATTTGATGCAAAGTTGCTATTTTGTCAAGTAATCGCTTTTGGAAATATTTCTTTGCTGACAATTTAACTTTTCTCTCACAAGTGTAACCAAATTGTCCAGTTGGAAACAGTGTTGGAAAGCCGAGTTCTTCAAAATTTGAATCTTGAAGGATAGTTAGAGATTTTTTACCCTCTCGAGGATAATAAACATAGAATAATAGACATAATTCTGCTTGCATCAATTGATAAATCTGAAGGCTGGATACAAGTTTCTAACTAAACATTTTGTGATTCATCGCTGGTTATTGGAACAATTTCCTCATCTTCCTGTTCACTTTCTGATGAAGAACCTGTGCCCTCATTCTCTTCTTCATCATTGTTGATTTAATCTTCACAATCTGTTATATTGCCAGTCAATTTATTCCAAACATCAGTGTCATCATCTGCACAATCTTCTTACCATGATTGATTTATGGTTACATTCTAATATAGTTTGTTATTTGCTTTGAGCCACTGCAGTGCTTGTAATATCCTTTGTGGTCTTACTTATTGGAAAGAATAATGTCCCTTATATTCCACTTTCCTCTTTAACTTTAATGGAATAAATTCAGCATCTGAAGGTGTACGTGGCAAAGTTTCTGCAAATGACTGCACTTCCACAGGAATATTCACTACAGCTCCCTTAATAGCATTTTGCTTGCCCATGGGCAAAGCGATGTTTCATAAATGGGTAACGTTGTGAGAGTAGCCTTTCCTCAAATGTTGTCAGTCCCTGAAGCTCTTTTGGAATTAATGGCAGTTTCAAATTGTTTGCATCTGACTGTGGTGGTAACTAATTACGTTTTTATAGTGCAAACAAGTTCTACAAAGCCATTCCTTATTTTTAGCACTTCTACAATTGGCAACACACTGGTTTAATAAGTTTTCACTTGTTCTTTTAAAAGTAGCTTTATTGAAAGCTACTACTGATCTTTTATAGAGCATTCTGCTACAACAGGTACAAATGTATTCTGGATACTGCTAAATATTTTTGCAAAAGTTTTTATAGGCTCTTTTCATATCATATTCATCTTTTCTATATTTTCGTTTTGCTTGTGCTTAATTTTTTCTTGCTGTTTTTAAGTCCTTTTCTCTATGGCTTTTTCTGAATTTTTGTTGTTCTTGTTTACGTTTTGATTTCGCAGCATCTGGATCATTTTCTTTATATTTTTCTCTGATTTTTTGTTATTCATGTCTACGTTTTGATTTCGCAGCATCTGGATCATTTTCTTTATGTTTTTCTCCGATTTTTTGGAGTTGATTTTAATCAACTCTCCTATGCAGTTACTCAGACAAACCGAAAGTGAAACAGTGTTTGGACCTCAGCACAAATCATTCCTGCTGACAGGACTTATTTATAAATACCTTGAAAATAGTCAGATTATAAATGATACGAACAATTTAAATATTTTTGTAGTCGTATGTATTCCTACGCCAGAGTTCAATATAGTCTCGCTCAACTCGACGCTCGGCTGTCTCTGTAAATCCTTGTCGGAGATTTACGCGGTGTCAGCCGAGCGTTTGGTTGAACGAGACTAGAGTTCAATATTCCTTGGATCCATACAATTTTCGATAAATATTTCTATTACTGATACATAGTTTGATTTAATTCATTTTATCTTTTAATATTATTTAACACGATTCATATGGGGGTTTCTCGACAGTCCAAAAAATCATATTATAAAAATGTGCGTAATTCAAATTAGAAACTACATGTACTTGGCGTGCAAAATAACATATCATTGATTTTAAAATAAATAAACATCGGACAAACTCATCTCCCGTCAGTTCTTCAGTACTTTGATTTGTTTTTGTATTCACCGTTTTTTTATTTTGCAGCATCTGGATCATTTTCTTTATGTTTTTCTCTGATCTTTTGATGTTCTTGTCTACGTTTTGATTTCGCAGCATCGGGATTATCTTCTTTGTTTTTCTCTGATCTTTTGTTGTTCTTTTCTACGTTTTGATTTCGCAGCAACGGGATTATCTTCTTTACGTTTTTCTTTGATCTTTTGTTGTTTTTGTCTACGTTTTGATTTCGCAGCAACGGGATTATCTTGGTTTTTTTTCTCTGATCTTTTGTTGTTCTTCTCTACGTTTTGATTTCGCAGTATTAGTATTATCTTCTTTATATTTTTCTCTGATTTTTTGTTGTTTAGAAGCACGCTTCTGTTTAAATTTATGCAAATTTTCTGTACGTCGTTTTTCCCTTGCATTCTTTTTTGGTTGTGCCCACTTTTGCCTGGTCAAATCTTTTAACATTTTCTAGATGGTTTTGTTAACAGTTCTTAACTTTTGAAATTTTCTTTTGCATGCAATCAAAGGTAGCATCATCTACCATACTTTTTTTGTTTAGAATAGTTTGTCTTTTTTTTTTATTTACAGCTTGGTCATGGAAATAATTTTCAATCAAGTTCAAATCACATTCTTTTTGAAGTGGAAATTCAGTTATAATAGCACTTTCCAAACACATTTTCAAATGTTTTCTCATGGAACTTTGAAGATATCTCATTGTACTTTCTTCATAAGACTAATAAGCATTTGCTGCAGCAAATGCACCACAATCTAGAGTTGAGCCTTGTGTTTGAGCCACAACATGCTTTATTTGCATGCTACAAATGTTCCCATACATATTAGTTGTTGCTGTAACGCTTGTACTCGACTAAAATTCCTCAGAGAATCATACACAGTAATTGAGTTTTTGTTTTTCGCACTGACAACATAATGACCATGTAGGTAGTGAATTTGTACAGCATCAGCATCCATTGTTACATGCGGGCAGTTGTCAGGTAGTTCCTGTGACATCTGTTGTTGGTATAACAGTGAAGGCGGTAAAAGCCCATATATGGCTCCAAACAGGGCCTTAAGAAGTTTTGAGTAGTAATCAAGGACTTGAATCTCAATACATCCTGATAAGATAGCTTTAAGATCCATTCCATGAAAAAGCTGATAACAGTAACAAGAGGCCAATTGGACTTAACGGTCACCTGAGTAGCATATATTCCATACACAAACTTGTCATGGAGTCTCATATATGCATCTAATTAATTAGGTTTCATACTGGAGTACAAAAATAATAAATTTGTAATGACGACCACATTTCAAAAAGAACTGTGAAACCTATTATTTTAGTGAAAAACTAAAAGATCTGGTCTACAAAATCATGAATTCAGTTTTCCTTTCAGGTGTGTGGGAGTAAAGAAAATAATTTTTTAGCGTTATATGCATTAACATCTATACATCCATTTTGGCCCTGCCCTAGAGTCAAAACCCATCCTTGAGGGGGACATGAAAATTAAAATTTCAGTAGAGGACTTCCTGGTAAACATAATTATTAGTCAGTTTTTTTTATACAGATGTGTGAGAATAGAGAAGAAAATTTTCAAACATTATATGCATTAACACTATATTGCCCCCCCCCCTTCATTTCCTGAACACCTGACCCAGGGGCCATGAATTTCACAATTTAGGTAAAGGAGATTGTGGATATCATAACCATGTATTCAGTTTTTTGCCCCCATGTGTGGGAGGAGAGAAGAAGATTTTTTAAGATTTAAAACATTTTTACTATATGGCCATATTGGCCCCACCCTAGAGCCTGAACACCTAATAAAGGGGTCATGAATTTCACAATTTTAGTAGAGGCCCTCATGAACATCATAACCATGTATTCAGTTTTTTGCTCACATGTGTGGGAGTAGATAAGAAGATTTTTTAAGATTTAAAAAAGTTTTACTATATGGCCATATTGGCCCCACCCTAGAGCCTGAACCCCTGACCCAGGGGTCATGAATTTCACAATTTGAGTAGAGGGCTTCATGGACATCATAATCATGCATTTAGTTTTTAACAAATATATATGGTTGTAGAGAAGAAGATTTTCTAAGATTTAAAAAAGTTTTACTATATGGCCATATTGGCCCCACCCTAGAGCCTGAACCCCTGACCCAGGGGTCATGAATTTCACAATTTTGATAGAAACCTCATGGACATCATAATCATGCATTTAGTTTTTAACATATATATATGGGAGTAGAGAAGAAGATTTTCTAAGATTTAATACATTTGTACTATATGGCCATATTGGCCCCACCCTAGAGCATGAACCCCTGACCAAGGGGTCATGAATTTCACAATTTAGGTAGAGGGCTTCATGGACATCATTATCTTGCATTTAGTTTTTGACAAATATATATGATAGTAGAGAAGAAGATTTTCTAAGATTTAATACATATTTACTATTTGGCCACATTGGCCCCACCCTAGATCCTGAACCCCTGACCCAGGGGTCATGAATTTCACAATTTTGGTAGAGGGCTTCATGGACAACATAACCATGCAACCAGTTTTTTCCTCACATGCGTGGGAGTAGAGAAGAAAATTTTTGAAAAGTAGAGCCATGAATTTCACAATTTAGATTCTTCTTATCATAGAGATGCTTCACACCAAAAATGGTAACGATTGGCCTGGTAGTTTTCAAGAAGAAGTTAAAAATGTAAAATTGTTAACGCACGACGCACAGACGCACGACGACCAATTGCAATAGGTCACCTGATTGACTCAGGTGACCTAAAAAGGCGTGTTCATCTCTACTTGCGCTTGACTAAAATAAAGCAAAAGTTATATGAAATTGACATTTTGTCACAAAAATAGTGATTATTTACAATAACAATGACTCTTTTAATTTGAATTATCTGTCATAAAGAAATGATCATGGATGCAGTTAATTTATTATTGGGTTTACAACTGACCTACTATGGAAACAATTAGGTGTTCAATTATGATCATAGTGGGGTTCAGCTTGGCCTTATGAACAAAACCGACCCCTTATATTTCTGTAGTAGGTCACTTATAAACCTAAAAACAAATGCTATAGAGTTTGTTTTGGGTACAGATGTACATACAATTTACTTAAAGATACAAGAATGTGTCAATTTGCAGAATTTTTGTCCCCCGCCGCAACGCGGAGCGGAGACATAGAAATGCCGGGCGTCCGTCCGTCACACTTTATTGTAAGCGCTCTCATGCCTACAAATTTTGACAGATTTTCATTAAATTTATACCAATTGTTTATACCACTATTACCTTGGTCAAGTTCGAAAATCAGCATTAGTCGATACTTTTTGTTGAAGTTATGGGACTTTGACCACAATAATGACTCTGTTTTATCCAAAAATTCACCTTGTAAGCGCTCTCATGCCTACAAATTTTGACGGATTTTCATTTAATTTATACCAAATGTTTATACTACTAATACTTCGGTCAAGTTCGAAAATCAGCATTAGTCGATACTTTTTGATGAAGTTATGGGACTTTGACCACAATAATGACTCTGTTTTATCCAAAAATTCACCTTGTAAGCGCTCTCATGCCTACAAATTTTGACGGATTTTCATTTAATTTATACCAAATGTTTATACTACTAATACTTCGGTCAAGTTCGAAAATCAGCATTAGTCGATACTTTTTGATGAAGTTATGGGACTTTGACCACAATAATGACTCTGTTTTATCCAAAAATTCACCTTGTAAGCGCTCTCATGCCTACAAATTTTGACGGATTTACATGAAATTTATACCAAATGTTTATACCACTAATACCTTGGTCAAGTTCCTAAATCAGCCTTGGTCGATACTATTATACTGCTTGACCGGCTGGGGACCCAGGAATTCTATTCTTGTTTTTATTGAATATCAGTAGGGTGATTTCACCATGCATCGGACACCTTTGGATTTTTCCCTTTGCATCAATTGTCGTCCAAATATAAATAAAACTTGTTTTAAAAGTTACAGGTTTTCCCCTTGCTTAATTATTGGAGAAAAACAATTAGGAAAATAATAATGTAGAAAATAAAGCAAATTATTGAAGTGTTGGAACTATTTCACCATGGAACGAATTATATTTACCAAGCATCGTACAGCTATAGCAGTACAGTAGAGATTAAAAATAACATTATTTTCTGGTTTTAATGCAAAAATACAAAGGTTCGGAAAAATTAATTTATTCAAATGCTAATCAGATTTCTTTTAATGTAAGTTCTCAAATCTACATATAGGAATTTAGACTAGTGCTTCTGTTTAAAGGAATATTTATCATAAGGGGTTCTTTATCGTGCCAGCTCCTACAGGAATTTCGGACTAAAAAGGCAGTGTCCGTAAAACTTTATTTTTAAGTGGTCCGAGGAAAATGTTTGAATCAATTATTTTTTAAATTTTCATTTTACTTCACATCAAAAGTATATCACAAGGAATGGGCACATAATCTCCGTATTATTAGAAGAAATCATGCAGTGAAAACTGTCCGATGCATGGTTAATTTGTGTCCGATCCATGGTGAAATGTACACGTGGTGCAAAACGACCATTAATTGTTCAAATTTCTTGGACTTATTTTAATCAAATTTTGATTCAAAATTTACTTCTTTCTAATTATTTTACGCAGAGAGTGCATTTTCACTAATTCACAATCAAACGCACAACATTCAAATAATGCTTTAGTGAAAAATCTTCGTAACTAAATTTTCAATAATGGCGTATTTGTCGTCATTTTACGATGCCTATATTGCTATTTCTTTGACAATGTGACTGTCAAATTCTTAATAATGATAAAGTTCATTTGTTCTAATTCGGGAATATACGAAACAACACATGAGCGGATGCACATTTATTTGTATATTGTAGTTATAGCCCGTGACGTCACCAAGCGGGAGTTCCAGCACGAGATGCTTTTACCGCCAGTTGGAGATCTGCAGCTGGCGAGTACAGACGCCAGACGTGTTAAGGACGAGGCGACCGGCGAGTCCAGCGGTACCGGACCTACGGATCATTATTATTGTAAAACATTAACTCAATTAATACTACATTGGCGCCCAACTCGAGGCCCTGGACTTGCCGGATATTCCGAGGAAATTTTTTTCCCGTACAGTAAGCTGTAGACTTTTCTTGATAGCTCGTGTTGAGGCCGCCATTTTGGAGGCCACCGCGTGGTTGAATAACTTGCAAAGTAATGTGAATTTTTCCATTTGTGCAAAGTTAATTCGTGATTAGACTGACATTCCAGTGTTTATCTGTGCTAGATTTCGCCGGACATTGTTGCATTTTTATTTTTCACTGTTTTTGTGTATTGACCACGTGTCATCAAGTGCACTATTTTGCAATGAACAATACGTTAGAAAACGCATTTGCGGACTTAAGGTTAGGTGATAACGATGACATGATCACGCCCGTAGGTCCGATCGGGCGCGCGTCTCGAAAACATAGGTATGACCCCTATTGTAGGCCTAGTGACGGGGAGGCTGCGCATTATGACACTCCTCAACCATTGGGGAGGGCCCATATGTTTCAAGACCCTGACTGATTGGGAAGGCTATCTCCGTTTTGGTAGTAAGGGATACACTCGGGGTGGGACCGAGTTTCTCAGTAGTCATAAGAGGGGGGTTGGCGTTGCTCATGGTGGCCGTTGTGTTGGTCAAGCAGCGTTGCAGGGTAGTCATTCATTATATTCGGGTGTTAGTCAGGGATCGGTAGTTAGATGTCGCTCACCTGTTAAGGATCACGACTTTGTTCCACCCAGTGAGATTTTTTGTGACCCAATATTGCATGGTTCTTATGTGACCCCTATCCCTGGGAGACCTTCAACAGTCTAAAGTGCTAGTGCTACACCCTAGTCCAAGAGTCATTTTGTTATTAACTCACTACCATCAGCCAGTGATGTACTGGAATCCAATACACTAGTCTTTGATTCCCAGCCCACTAAAGGTCAGCAGCTCCACCTCTCTCCTCCGGCTGGGCCCGCACCTCAGCCCTCGGGAAGTCAACATGCCAATCCAAGGGGGGCCTCTTTAGGGACTATGCACCCAGACCAGGGGGATGCTCATGTTGCCCCACGCTCTGCCCAGTCGTTTAATTTGCAGGCTCAGGGCTTTGCGACCCAGACCCCCACCACCCAGGGACATAATGTTGCAGTATCAAGCGGGGGGACCCCCTCTGCAGCGCACTTGTACCAGACACATGTAAACATGGGGAATGCCCAGACAACACACTTTTCCTACACCCCCGGCTGTCAACCTGTGGTTAGCCAGGATGGAACCTCGCTAGGTTTGTTCATAGCTAAAGCCAGTAACTTTGGTCACCCTGCACCTGTGGTGCTACCCCAACCTTATTATTTTAGAGAGGAGGGGGGAGGTAGAGAAGCCGAAGTTCAATCACATATGTTCGAGCCAAGGGAAACCCAGGTACACTTTGGGACCCCCAGCCCATACGCCCCACAGGAACAGCAACCTAATGGCCATACACCCAGGGACCTTTCACCAGATTTGACGTTTTCTGTAAGGCAGAGGCCATCAAGTGCTGTATGGCTAGACCTGCCCAGTTTAAGTTTCTCGACTCCCAATTCCCATGCCCAGCAGCAACCCGCTGAGCACACCCTCGCCCAAGTCACATCGGGGGGACCTTGTAGGCATACTTCACGCAGTCATGATAGAGGCCCACCAGCACCTCGTAGTAAGCTGAAGTACAAGGACCTGCGGCATGATGGCAAATCCAGCTGGAAGGCATTCCTGCATAAGTTCGTGAGACTCTCGCAGAACCAGCAGTGGACCAAGGTGGAACAACATGATCAGTTTTGCTTATCCCTGGAGGGCCCGGCCAGTGACTATTACACTCTTTAATTGGAAGTCAGTCCCCGTCTTGTTTCCGTGACATCCTGAAGAAGTTCGACAAGCGAATCGGCACTTCAGCGCCTGACCTGACCAATCAGCTTAACTTCCAGTCAGCATCACAGAGAGATGACGAGTCCCCGAGGGAGTGGGCTGATCGTGTACTTGTATTGGCCACCCGAGCTTTCCCCCAGCTGCCAGATATTCACACCCATGCTATACCCCGCCTGTGCTTTGGTGCGGAGGATGTGGACGCTGGCCTGTACGCCTTGGACGGTAACCCGAAGACTGTGGAGGAGGCTCTGGACCGGATGCAGTTTTACCAGCAATCGCGGCGGAGAAGGCCCTCTCACAATGTCACAATGAGGCAGGTGGCAGAGGACGATGACTGGACAGTGAAAGCTAGGAGAGAAGCAGACGGGGAGAATAGGAAAATGCAAGAATAGCACAGACGCATTAGTTAGATAGAGGAAGCTCTTGAAGAGATAAGAACCCTAGTTAAGCCGGAGAATAGTAAGATACAGGACTTATGGAGCCGGGTGTACGATTTGGAGATGGCGCTCAAGGAGACGAGCAGGAGGTCGGAAACCCCTCCGCCCTCTACCAGAGAGGAAGCAGGTCTGTGCTTCCAGTGCGGAGAGATGGGACACTTCTGTAGGGATTGCCCTCTGGATGCTGGACAGAAGTCGGAAGGAAGTGTTAGTGGGGACTGGGATAGCCGCCTGTCCGACGGATGACTAAAGCAGAGGACCCCAGTTTAGGAGCAGAGCCGCTAGCGAGAGTCAGCTGATTAGAACGGTACGCATGATGACACCTGATAGAAGTGACAGAACAGAAACGCCCCCAGTATGGAGCAGACTACCCCGAAGTCAGGTTCCGACACATTGGTGGTGGAGATGCGTTCCTGTATGAAGAGGAAACGCAGTGGACTTAAGGTGCAATTTGAGAGCTCACCTTCACATGATCTGTTCTCCAATGAAGAACCTGAGGTTCCAGGGAGCAGTGTGTCAGCCTCTGCAGACTGGAGTGCAGAGCCCAAGGTGCGGCCAAGTGAGGAACTTATGTCGAGTCTGGGTGCCCTGAGGTCCTGGACGACAATGGAGAGGACTCGATGCGGGTTGTTAAATGTGGTGGATGTGGCGAAGCTGAGAGCGAGATCAAGGAGTTGAGGGGGAAAGTGCAGCAGCTAGAGAAGACTCTCAAGGAAGTACTTGACTCAACTCGGCTTGGGACTCAGATTACTGGCCTCCAAAGACGCCACCCTGGTCCAAGGACAAGCAACTGTTTTAAGTGTGGGAAAACTGGCCATTTTCGGAGAGAATGTCGCACTTATGTCAGACGGAAGGAGGTGCTGGAGACGATTGTCCTCTGCCGTGGTGCCCGTCGCAGTTGCAGATACAAAGACACAGATGGGCAGTTCACATCCTATGGAAAGCGGGCAGCTTCGCACTGTGTGCCGGCCGACCCGGGATAAGATGAACAGTTTGAGGAAGCACTCTGCAGGTGACCTGTGTGTGGATCAGGACATGGACACCTCTGGTGCCCTCATCGGGTGAAGGAGGAAGCGTGAGTGGAGGGTGCGACGCAAGAGGCTGAAAGCTGCGATCCTTGGAGATGGTGAAGTTACCCCGACAGACAGGAATCCGGGGCAACAGGTGCAGCGCAGCAAGGAAACTCCTACAGAATCCAGATACCCTGAGGCCATGGTGGAGGCGAAGGAGTATTTCAAAGTTTCTGTTGGGGGACCGTATCCAGGAAGAGCACCAAACTTGGAGTATCCCAGTTCTGGTGTCCTGACAGGAGTGATGGATGTACCACCGAGATCTTTGACCTCAGGATTGCATACGGCATTCCCGTTGACCAGATATAGCAGAGCTGCCCTTCCCAAACTGAACCAGCAACCCAGAACAACGACGTGGACTGTCCCTGGATTTTCCATTGTGTGTGTGTGTAGGCCCTTGTCGTGGAGATGGGCCCTGTCCTTGTGACTTGCTATCCCGACTGTTGCTGAGATGGCTTTCCCACTTCCTAGTTTTTTGGAAGTTCTAATAGCACCAGACGTGACCTACTCCTCTCAAAGAAAACGGAGGGGAGGGTAGTGATTGTGGACTTATTCTATGTACGGGCTGTTAATAGCCCGTGACGTCACCAAGCGGGAGTTCCAGCACGAGATGCTTTTACCGCCAGTTGGAGATCTGCAGCTGGCGAGTACAGACGCCAGACGTGTTTAGGACGAGGCGACCGGCGAGTCCAGCGGTACCGGACCTACGGATCATTATTATTGTAAAACATTAACTCAATAAATACTACAATATTTATAAACAAAGCCGTCCGATCCAAGGTATGTCTCCGATGCATGGTTAATTCACCCTAACTCATTTATATTTACTTCAAATTACTTGTCACTAAATATCACCATTAAAAGTCTATGAAATTAAGAAGTGACAAACAGACAGAGGGACAGGCAGATCGAGCAAAAAGTCTTGAACATTACAATGTAAATTAATATTCTAATTTGGTATCTTATTTATCTAAAATTGAAGATATTAAATATACATGTACCTGCTCAGGTGCATCCTGTGTTTTTTACATTTATTTCCACTTTCTGTGTGGTGCCATGTTAAGATCTGGCTGAGGTGGGAGTATACTGTAAAAGGATAGTTAGATTATTATGCAACATTGATCATTACATAGCCTAGTTATGACAAGGACTTGCTAAAAATGCTGCATTAGCTGTCTGCAGGTTTTATTTAATATAACTTGTAAAGAAAAAAATACTTGCCGGTTTTTGTTTTCTAAGTTTATCAGATCTCCTTTTCTGATTGTAATTCTTTTTCTTCAGTTTTGGCATCATGAACTAATATCTTAAAAAGAAACCTTTATTTGTAAAATACAACATGAAAGAAATGCAATTTGTCCACTCTTCTTTAAAGGGGGACATAATTAACAGAATTAGAATTTAAATCAAAGTATGTTCATTGATACTCTGGAAAAAAATATTTATTTGTAATAATGTACATTAAAATATAACACTTCATAATTAAGCTCCTGTCTGAAGCACGGTGTAAGAATTTTAAACGCTAAATATAATGGATGTTGTAAGAACCATGACAGGTGTGTTTCAATTGTCAATATTAAAAGTTTGTTTTCAACATGTTAAGACAATGTCGGGGTTGGGATTGGCCAGGCTAAAACTTGAGAATGTTGGCTGTCAATTAAGTCATCATCATGTTGGCTCACAGTGTCATAAGCTTGTTGGCTCATACTGTTATCAGCTTGTTGGCTGTTATGAACATTTTCATAAAATGGCTATATTCGCCCCGCCCTTGAATTCCTGTCCCAGGTGTCACGAATTTCACAATTTCGATTCAGGACGTCAAGACCAGCATAATCGTGCATCAAATATATATATACATGTATATATATATACGGGAATAGAGAAAATTTTAAAGATTGATTACAGTTTCCTTGAGCCTGATCTCCCGATCAAGTGACCATGAATTTCACAATTTTAGTAAAAGGCTTCATGGACATCAGAATTCTGAATTTTAAAAATTCCACTTTTTTGCATATTTGGCCCTACTTCTGGCGCCCTGGGAGTGTTTGAGGGGATTTTACAAACTAAAAATGTAACACTTGGCCTTGTAGTTAAAATTGTTAACGCACGACGACAGACGAAGACCATTACAATAGATCACTCGAGTTTCTGTTACTATTGATGCTGAAGAGGAGACATTGACCACAGTGTCAAATTTAAAGTAAATGAGCGAAAGAAAAACTTCGGAAGTCAATAGCATGAAAAGTCATTGACCAAGCTTATTTAATTGTTGGTTTTTCGTTCCTATTAATGAAATTTAGCGCCCCCAGATAACCATTATCCTTTTGTGCGGCTAAATTAAGGTTGTCCGAAGCTAATATAATGTCGGAAATTGTTATTAATTAAATAACGAAAAAATACTATAACCGGGCAAATTTCTTTAAAAAACTGCCATACGTAAATTAACAGGGATATCCAACACTGTAATTGTTGCATTTTTGTGATGTTGTTTATACTTCTTAATGATGTGACGTGCGTATCCTTACACGGCAAAGGATTTATATAAATCATATCGGCGGAGGTTGACTAACGACATCAAATCAAAGTTTATTATTGCGTGGACCCCGATGTCCACGCAGAAATATATAAGCGAGGTTAAGGTATTCGATGTATATCGACCACATTTTGTACCTAATAAATGAATGGTCCGATATTCTTAATCATGATATCATTTTGAAGGTGTTATCAAATAAAAATACTCCACCAAAGGAATTATCAAAATTTTGATTATGGTCCAACTAATTGCACCTTGAATTTTGCATTGAAGTCTATGAGCAACGTATGTTTTATCAAGATATTGTAAAAAGTAACTTAAAATTTGTTAAACTCTCTTGGTTAATACATGCAGAAACTTTCTTTTTATTGAAATATGAAATAAAATGAATCATTTACCGCAGATATTTTGACAAAATTAAAATTTTCTTTTTTTCACCAAGGAGAGATAACTCTTTTAAAAAAAATTAAGGTGCAAAATGACTGGCTTCTTATATGTTGTCAGTATTGTAAATTTGGTTCATTTCACTTTCATTGTTATCTAGCAATACATATCTAACTAGTTTAAAATGATTCAAAATTGTTCAATATCCATTCATTATACATTGAATACCTTAAACCGGATGCTATGGGGAAAATTCAGCCTGCGCATTAGCTATAGTCTGGTTCCTGAGCGTAATACACTGCCGGTATTTCTTTGCCGTTAACATCGTCGACATCGCAACGTCGACGTTGTTGAACCGAAATCGAGTTTACATCGTCAACATAGAGTCTTTAGACTCATAAAGACTTTACAATATCGTCAACGCCGATATTTCTTTGCTGTTAATATCTTTGACACTGTCGACATCGCAATTTCGGCGATGTTCAACCAATATCGAATTTACATTGTCGCGGATTTTCTTTCACGTTTACATCGTCGACATTGTCGTTTTGTTTTTTCTTTACAAATAAAATGAACTGCATACATCTTCCATTTCCATTTTATTAACGATTGTTTCACAACTTGAAAGCAAATATATCATCCTGTTGAATGAATTTATAATTTACTTTAAAAATGAAATACATCGATCTACAATACATCTCTAAATTTAATCATAATGATTATTACAGCCAATGATGTTAAATTTCACTTATTTATCTTCTTTCATTCTTTAACCGTTTCTTACTAACCTATCATTACTATACATTTCTGCAATTTTCAACATGAACAAGTTGTTCTTCCCACAGGACATATGTTTCGTCGCAAACTAAAACTTCGCCACAAATTGAAAAGTTTGTTCACATGCTTCCGTGTTAATATATTTTAACAAAATGTCAGTGTATGGGTTGACATTTCTTCTACACCATTTCACAACATGATTTGCAAAATGCATTTTTGTCAACAACTATCCGTAATATTGTTTTAAGTTTTGAGCATTCTGTTTTCTTTTCATTAGTCGGATTCATAATGATTTTTTTAAATGACAAGCATGTCTTCAAAGGCAAGTAGAAAAAGGAGAGAACAGTTCTAACACCTTTGCTAACCAAATCAAAAACATGTAGACTTGGGTCAAAGACTCGCATCCGTACAACTCTCATGCCATTGATAATACCATAGTTATACACAGATACACACACTCCTGCACTAGCTTTTGAACTTTTGGAGATGACCATTTTCTTTAAGGCTGTTACATACAGAATCTTCCTCTGTCTTCGCACCTCTGGGTTGTTTCTGTCAACAAGTTTTTTAACTTATGTCGAAAATTTATCTTTCAATCACCGATTTATAATCATATTAAATTTAAAATTGCCTGCCCAGCGAATACTAGCAAATGTGTTTGTACTTCATAAGTTATGAGTTTGTAGAAGAAAAATGCAATAAATAAAATTCCATAACAGATATAGACAGTATCACTAAGTATCAAATTTGAAATCACTTGTATTTAATTACCTCTTTTATCTATCGATGTTATATTGAAATGTATTGGTAACAACCATTTTCTTAGCTTCTTTCTTAGCTTCAGATCTGTATCTCCCGGTCTGAAAAAATTCGGATGGACGACCTGGGAGCTACAGTGTCTCCCATAATAAAAATCTGCAATTTACGGCGCACAAAAAAGTGCGCTAGTTTTGGACTGATTAACCTTATTTCCAAACACATTCTGTACAAATGTTTGATTCCAAAAAAATCCTCAGACATTTTACATATCGTCATTTCACTTGCCTCTGATATTCTTTTAAACACCATCACCAGTCCCGTAAAGTGAAGTGGAGCAAAATAAATCCTCAGACATTTTACTACAAATATCGTCATTTCACTTGCCTCTGATATTCTTTTAGTCCCGTAAAGTGAAGTGGAGCAGTTTGTTAACACGTGAAAATGTCGACTCTTGATCTCAATAATATTAATATATTAATTAATTAATTAATTAATATACTTCGTTTTCCGAGGTCGATTGACATGTTTAATAGAAAGTCAGAGTAAAGTGATGATATCAGTAGTAAATTTCCTGAAAGAATTAATGGTACTAACTGTTTTCACAGAATTTGTATGCAAATAAGGTTAATCAGTCCAAATCTAGCGCAATTTTTTGTGCGCTGTAAATTGCAGATTTTTACTATGGGAGGCACTGTAGCTCCCAGGTCGTCCATCCGATTTTTTTTGGAGACCGGGAGCTACAGACCTGCAGCTACCTTTTTCTGTTCTTCTTTCACATGTTTGTTCAGTACAATAAAGTGAACCCTTTATTGGCATTTTCCAACAGTTCATTTGGATGTTGTACATGTACCAAGTTCTTCAGAGTCATGATCAATCGTTTTCATTTTCGTTGCACCACAAACTTATATGCCCGTCAATAACTATTGCTTTACAGCACTCTTACTATATAATACATAACTATACATGTCATTAACACATTAATTCAACATAGGTTTTTTTTATATTAATTCTAACTCAACTGACATTAAAATATTTGTTGGGCAGTTAAATAACACAAAAGCTGGGCTGTAGAAGCCATTTCTCTAAAGCCTATATTAATGCCCAATTTGATTCCAAGATATAAAATAATTTATTCAACTAGAATGTGGTCTATAATAAAATTCTATTGTTCTATAAATTACATAGAGCAGAATTAACATATATGGGTCAAGTATGATTGACATTTAACTGGGTAAAAGGAATTAGAGCATCGATCCATGGATATAATTTCCCCCCAAAAGAGAGATTATAGGAAGTATTTTATTGTATCATCAAATTTAACAGATACTATGAATATTCATACAATTGAGTACTTTTAAACGTTTGATGAACATTTGCCATATCAGAAATTATCATTTCTTAATGCATATACATATATGAAGTTTAAAGAGCTGATCCCTAAAACAATAACATATTTCCTACGAAAATTTGGAAAGAATTTGTTTTACTTATAATTAAATTTCTTAATTTGTACTGATTATAAATACATGTATATTGTAAGGTATAATAGTTTAATTCACCTCAACCAATATTGTAAGCCTTTCACTAATATTTATAATTATTTTCTGCATGAATTTAAAATTAGGCCCAATTAGGAATTCTAAACAAAATTCAGAGTTTACAAAGAAGACCGACCTTTCAAACTATCCTAAAATTAACAAATTCAATATTCTACGAATCGATTTCTTTTTACCTTTTCCATTGGCCAAGCATTCAGGACATACTTTTCTTCGTTGATATTTCTTTTGATGGCTGATTTGATGTGTGATGCTTTTCTGTCGCATGAACCCTTTCCATCTTAAGCTTGCGCTTTGCAAATTGTATGAGTTAATGATGGCTTTGTTTTCTTGATATACATGTAAGGCATGAAGATTGTATGAGCTTTTGCATTTTCGGACATGATGTGAACCTGGCGAATTTATTTTCGACTTGCCACATCTTTGACTACATCAATTAATGGTGTAGCAGTGAGCCTGGATCCTGGGGACATTGAGAATGTAGAATATAGAATATGCAGATACGTGTTCAGCACATAAATGTCCTTCTTTCTGGCACAAGCTGCAATATGCCAGTTTATTTCTCGCTTCCCGAACCGATTTGTTTGTCCTTCTAGATTTGCTTTAAATAGGTTTGCATCAGGACAAAATGCATTGTTCACAATGTTCATAATTGATAAAGTAATGTCTAGCTAATAACAATGGACAAGGCTGTCTGAATGGTGGGAAGACTCTTCTTCAAAGTAAATAGCTTCAGCTCTGATGGTATTTTACCAGTAAATAAAGTACATTCAGCTGGTATTTTACTAGTGAATTAAGTACATAAGAGTGCTTTTCTAAAAAAAAAAATAATTATAATATTTAATATTTGCCATTACACGAATTTGGACGATCCCTTTCCATGACAACCGCTGTCAAGTCAAAGCTGCAGTTACCCTTTTTCAAACTAGTATGGTTATATTTATACTTTATTTACATTTCAATCGATTACATACAATGGCAAAGGGTTTGATTCTTACATGATTGAATTGATCTTAATGTCAACCCTCAATCACAGTGTATACATGCTCAAAGATTTTTATTTCAAAATTGGGAAGGGAAATGTTGAGCGTCATACCTGTTTTCTAAAATTTATTGTATATATTCTTTAGGTCAATTTTCTCATTTTCTGGACATATTTCAAAATTTTCGAATTTTCAATCAAATTTTAAAAAACTCTTGTAAAACCATTGCATCTGATTACAGCAATTAGATGTGGGTTATTTTGAGATAAAACCTCACTTCCGTTGGCTGAAGATGAATCCGTTTAAAAATTGTTGGTGTAAATCCCAGTCCCAATGTATTAACATAGGCATAACATGCAGGTATCAGTGACGAAAATTATCAGGCTATGACATGAGGTCACCGGACTAGAAAAAAACGTGAAGCTGCAACCGAGTCAACTGCCCTGCAAGTTTCAACATACATTGTAGACTGCGAACTTCATAGACTAGGTCTCGCAGGGGCAATCGGTTTTTAGAACGCAGTTCGCAATTGAATAGTGAACTGCGTTCTATCTAATTTTCAGGGGCATCTACTAGTGGGATTTCACTACCACTATGAAAATATGGTGATGCAGCTATCTCTTGTATTTAAGAATCGGGCTTATATGCAATTGAATAGTGAACTGCGTTCTATCTAGAACGCAGTTCGCAATTCAAAATTTAGAATTCGTATTTGGGGCTCGAAATTTTCAGGTGGTATACCACTGCCACCATGAAAATTTGGTGAGGTGGTCTTCTGTACTTTTTGAAATTTTGGCCTTTTCGCAATCAAATAGTGAACTGCGTTCTATCTAAAACGCTGTTCGCAATTCAAAATTTAGAATTCATATTTGGGGCTCGAAATTTTCAGGGGCATTTACTGGTGGTATACCACTGCCACCATGAAAATTTGGTGAGGTGGTCTTCTCTACTTTTTGAAATGTTGGCCTTTTCGCAATCAAATAGTGAACTGCGTTCTATCTAAAACGCAGTTCGCAATTCAAAATTTAGAATTCATATTTGGGGCCCGAAATTTTCAGGGGCATCTACTAGTGGTATTTCACTACCACTGTGAAAATATGGTGATGCAGTTATCTCTAGATTTTGAGAATCGGGCTTATATGCAATTGAATAGTAAACTGCGTTATAGAACGCAGTTCGCAATTCAAAATTTAGAATTCTTTTTTGGGGCTCGAAATTTTCAGGGGCATTTACTGGTGGTATACCACTGCCACGGTGAATATATGGTGATGTAGTCATTTCTAGATTTTGGGGTTAGGGCTCCCATGCAAATGTAATGCATTTTCCCCGAAAGTGTGGTATTTGAAGATGTATAGAATATATGTATAGATGGAAGATTAGTATTTTTAAATGAAGAAAAAAACAAAGAAATCAAAAGCAGGAAAAGTGCTGCATGTTTATTTTACACAGATGTTTCTGCGGAAAATCTCTACTTTTATCTCTTGGCGAATGAGACTCATTTCCTTCTGGAAAAAATACAGGACATGAATCAATTAATAATAACTATAAGTTATTTTGATGTTGATTTTGATACGTGCAATGAGAGTAACATTTCTGTATGAATTATTGAGAAGAATAAAATAAGTTAATGAAAATTCATAAATAAAAAAAAAATGTGTGTGTGGTGTGTGTGTGTGTGTGTGTGTGTGTGTGTGTGTGTCATACCCATTTCCTTATCTGCGGGAGTTGTAAAGCTTCATTCTTCGCAACTTGGAGAATATACGGGCCACAATGGTCCATGTGACTAAATGGAGGTTTGAATATCTTCAAGAAAATTTTAAGCAAATTAGATTTATTTACAATTCTTATGAAAAACTTTCAAAGGAAACAATTTACAACAGAAAATAAGTAGCATGACAGACTCAAACCTGCTCTAAAGCTTTGTTTCTCGATGCCACAATTTTATGTCGAAGCAGGAAGCGTCTGAAAGTTTTGATAAAAAACATTTAAAAATAAGTGTACAGAAGAATTTTCAACATGAAAGATGATGAAAGAAAGCAAACTGTAATGTTCCGTTCAATTTTAAAGTGAATACCATGCATTTAATCGTATTTGAGCTTTCTGATAGTACAGTTGTCATCGTCTGTATGCAAAACTCATTGTGGCACAGATTTGCCCTTTTATACAAACACACACATGTATTATATGTATCTTTTCATCCTATGTAATAGAGTAGGGATAATTTTAGCTAACGATTGTGGCTACTTCCTTCCCAAATGCTTTAAGTGTATCAACAACAACGAAGTATCCCTCTTGGATGTACACAATCTGCCAAAATATAAACATAAACTGTACATGTAATATGAGACATAGTTAAATGAACCCAATCAATACAGGTAATTTCAATACCATTAAACTATTTGCTTATGTAAACAGTTGTGATACCAGAACATACCACTAGTCCCCAATGTGCAGGTTTGTGTACAGGGATTAGCAACACACGTTTGTGTTCCAAATTGTTTACTTTTCTGACCTGCATAACCCCCTTTTTTTATACAATGTGGAACCCAAAAGGAATCCATGAATGCTGTGTCGTTTGTATATGACTGTATCATATACAAATAGGAATTTACAACCTGTTTGAAAATAACAGTTTACTGTTTGAATCAGCTTTATAGTATGGCTTTAGATAGCAATAAGAAAACATTATCAAAGCATCACAGTTGTAATATATTAGATCAAAGTTGTAATATCTTATCAACAGAAACATACATTCATTTATACACAATAGGAATAGATTGTATGATTTACCTGGTCGGTTATCCAATTTGAGCCGTCCAAAGATTTTATATCTTCAGCATTCACTTGGTATGGGCCAATCAATGCACTTGTGGAACCCTCTTCTTTCTATATTATTTAATTTTGTTATGTACTTGTATATAAAATTATAATGTCATTACGTATTTTATCCGTGCTTTGTGCTTCGTCTTTCTAATTTGTCAAAGTATAGATGCATTTATATCAAATGCATTATGTTACGTCTGAAAAAAAATCGAATAAAGCTTTGAAGTTGCATAGTACCATAGTGACCAAACAAACATTCCTGACCATACAAAGATGATGGAAAGCGATTTAAAAAGTGTCAATGTTTTACAGTGAGCACATTTGACAAACGTTTACCTGGATAGAACCCACGTGATTATTTGAAATAATTTATTCCATGCGTGGGTTCAAACATGGGTCACGCAGGTAATAGCTTTCGATTGCTATAGGAAAAACCTTGAAATTTTCATACTTTTTTCATTTTTTAGGTTCCAGTCTAATGTAGTACAAACCTCTTACTTTCACAGGAGTTTTCTTAATGTATAATGCGCATTAAGTATTTTGTGCTCGGTTAGGCTTACAGTAAACAAAGGCTTTGAAATGAATGCCCGTCGTCGATTTACTATACAAAATCACAAATGTATGGTGACCCCTACCATGTTTAATAGCCTCGTGCTTTTTATATACAATAAATTCAGCGCTAAAACTTGTTAATTCGTCTGGAATAGATATCAATAGATAATGTTAGGGGAAAAAATATGCTTCATTTGAATCTTTATTTTTTTCACTTTTTACCGGGGCCCATAGGTATTCAAAATTTTGAACTGGGAACTGCGTTCTAGATAGAACGTAGTTCACTATTCAATTGCATATAAGCCTGATTCTTAAAAACTAGAGATAGCTGCATCACCATATTTTCATAGTGGTAGTGAAATCCTACTAGTAGATGCCCCTGAAAATTTCGGGCCCCAAATATGAATTCTAAATTTTGAATTGCGAACTGCGTTCTAAAAACCGATTGCCGCTTATCGATAGGATGCAGGTGATCGGTTCTGCAGTTTGGCATACTTTAAAACCTGGCCTGGCCTCACTTTTGATCTCAAAATTGGCTTGGCCCCAAATTTTGGCTTGTCCCCTTATTTGGCCTCTTCAAAAATTTTTGGCCTCAAATTTTAACATTTTTTTTTCTAATGTTCTTAGATTAAGATTGACTTTTCATTTATTTCTTTTAGAAATTGAAAATTCTATGTCTAAACACACGAAAAATACCTACGACAAACATGCACAGCACTGCTCTTAAGGAATAGATTATGCCAATATCAAAGTGATTAACTTTAAAACAAAGAGTCGCCACCGCCTCCCCCATTTCAAAGTTAAACATCATATTTAGAGACTGACCTGATTGATATCCAAAACCTTCTTAAACTGGTACATAGCATTGTTATCACTGTGTAATGCACTTTAAAATTTGCAATTTGTTTACATTACCTGTCAAAACTATCAAGCCCAAATTTTACTGCCTAGCAGAAATTCGATATAAATCTTTTCTGTCGCTAATCTGATACATTAAGGTCAGATTCATTGTCTATCCTGTCATTTAACATTTCACTCGGGTCAAATGCAATTAATGGCATTTGTGAACGACTGCAACATCGCCTCCTCCGATAACTTGACTCAGTGATGGTCATTAATCATCACCTCTTGATTAGAGTAGAGCTTCATGCATGTGTTGGTAATATATTTAGAAAACAATTTTCTGTTATAGGGAGATTGTTATTATCAGAATTTGAACAAAGAAAACATTTTGTGACTTAAGATGTTGGTTAGAATAAACAAATATTGCCCTCTACCTTTATTTTTTTCTCAAACGAGATGTTGGTAAAAGAAGAGTTACATAGATATTGTCCTATCCTGAGAGGAGTTTCATCTAAATACATTTCAAAAGCATGCCATGGTTATAAAATTGCAGGGCAAAATCACATTCTTAAGAATTTAAAATAGACTCTATACAAATCTATAAGAATGGACTACTGGACATACCTGTAGTCATAGATATACATTGTAAGTACTATTTTTCAACTGTAACTATTATATATAATAGACTATCAATTTAAGACAATAAAGCCACCAAATGGGATGTGCATTAAAAACAAGAGATGTTTGTGAAACAAGTATGCCCCCCCCCCCTTCCCTTAGAAATATCCACAAAAAAAGAACAGAAACCGTAAAGAGCATAACTCTGTCGAAAATTGCTTGATTGTAACAAAAATCGGACTTGACTTAGACATTATTATGATACATCTGTATATTAAATTTCATCTCAATATTTGCAACCTCCGCAAAGCAAATGAATGGAAACTGCAAATAAGTGAAAGTTTTCGAAGTCTAAGGGGCATAACTCTGTCGAAAATTGCTCGATCGTACCCAAAATCAAACTTAACCTAGATATTGTTATGATTAATCAGTATACAAAATCTCATTTCAATATACACATTTTTTATTAAGAAAATGAACGGAAACTGCAAAAAAACTGAGTTTTACTAAGTCCAAGGAGCATAACTCTGTCAAAAAATACTGGATCGTATCCAAATTCAACGTTGACCTAGATATAATCATGATAAACCGTTATATTAAGTTTTATTTCAATACGTACAACCTCTGCAAAGAAAATGAACGGAAACTGCAAATAAGTGGACAAAAAAAAGGGGCATAACTGTTTATAATTGCTTGATCGTACCCAAATTCGAACTTGACCTAGATATAATTGTACTTAATCTGTATACCAAATTTCATTTCAAAACATGCAACCTCTGCGGAAAAAATGAACGGAAACTATTGATGGACGGACAGACAGCAGCAAAGCAATATGCCCTTCCTTCTTCGAAGGAAAGGGGGCCATAATAAAATGATATAAAATCATTAAATATTTTTAAAAAATTTTGAAGAGGCCAATTTTAAGGCGAGGCCAGGCTTTAGAGTATGCCTGTAGTTTGACAGATTTCACCGAGCCATTTTTATTTGAACCCGTCACAACAAACAGATACATCGCGATCGCCCCCTCAATCTGTACTCTCCGATAGCTGTCGCCATGTTTCTTTTCCTACAGTGAATCTAATTCTTCTCTCGTGTAGTAAAACTACTTCTGAAGGCAAACCCGATGTAATAAGTCAAATCATTTTAAAAATGTATCGGATGGAAAATCGAAGCAGTAAATCGAAAATTGAATCGTCTGTAAGTTTTGAACAGTATCGGTGAATCGTTTCAGCCCTATCATTCATTATACAAAGTTTTGTACAATTCCTCTACCCAAAATGGTTACAGAGAATGGACTTCTCACGAGGATATTTCTAGACAGACTTTTGAAATAGAAAAACAAACAGAAAAAAACGAAACAATCTATACTTATAAATTAAGGCATTTTGCAAAAAAACTGAAGAATGCCTGCACCCGAGTTCTTGCTTACACATTTGGTATTTCAACAAATGCGTGATAATGTCCGTAAGGTATAATTGAATTTTAACTGATAAGTTATTCTGAAAGTAATGAAAAAAACCTTTCATTTTCCATAAACAAGAATGAGAGTAAGGTGGTAGACACGCTTTGGCAGATCCAAGTCAGGGATAGTTAGCATCAAAATATATACTTGCAATGAAATAATATTGAATGAAAAGAGCTAATATATTTACTGTGAGCGTCTTAGGGAATACCTAGTAGTTAAGACTTGACAAATGTCGAAAATATGAAATGCATTAATTCGTTTCTTTAGGGGGAGATTTTAGTTATGATACTCACTTGCTTGAGAACCTTCCAGAACGAGGTAACCAAGAACGCGGATTGACTAATTAACGAAAACTGTTGGACGAGTTCATCATGCATCGCGGGCAGATACCTTGGATCGGACTTCTATTTATACAAAAGTTAATAAAATGGAACTATTAATGTGATTTTAGTATTTTCAGAACGGGGTGCCCAGAGGTGGGTTGAATAATTGACATCATGGCGGAAAGTGTAGGGCGAGTTAATCATCGGCCCGATCACCCCTGCGAATGTGTTCGGAATGTTTTCTTTATCGTTAGTAAGTATTTAATAAATCCGGAGGTGCTTGAATGAGAGTTCTCGAGACTTCACCGATTTGTTCACTTTCTGTGAAATTTCGAGCGGAAGTTATGTGTTCGAATAATATTCTCAAAGTACGTGAGTACTGGTCGTACATATCATATCCTACATTGATTTATGTTAAAAGATGAAAATCTTTTAAGATGTTTGTTTTAATTCAACATTTAGCGGTAATTTAAATTAAACAGAGTTATCGTTCTTGTTCAACCACGTTTAGAGTGGTTGAAAATATTAACATTAGGTTGCTTAAAAAAATCATATCCATGGTTGATGCTTTTTGAGTGCAATACCATGTTGTTGGTTTTTTTAAAAATAATTGGTGTCTGTTTTACATAAAAACTTGTGTATCGAGCAGTTTACAAGGAACATTCTGAAAAAACTATAAAATAGTATAGTCTGTTTCGCTATTGATGCTATTACTAGGTCCGGCGCGGATCGAAAATAAAACCTTAAGGGGGATCTCTACTAAGCATGTGAATTGTTGCAACAGCAGAAAAATACTTTTTTCTAGTGTCACATCTATTTCTGGAACACATTTTATCCACCAATTAATGAAAATACAGTTTAAAATCAGTTACATCTAGATTTTATATTTGACTTCAAGTACCTACATGTAGATTCTAGGAAATAGACCATACGCACGAGGCACGATTTTTACTGCGAAACTGAAAGGGTAAAAAAAAGCACGTGGTCTAAAATATAAATAACAATAACATCGCAGGGGTGCAGATACTTTGAATCTGACAACTTTGGTTTAAAATATGCATGAAAATGGATATAATGCATAACCTAGCGTGTTTTAATTTCATACTTTTTTATAGCACGACAGATTGGTTTTAAACCTTAGATATTAATTTGTAAACATTAATGAACAGATAATTTATTGAATTTTTAAGAATAAGATTAGGAAAAAATCGGACAAAGTATATAAAAAAAATGAAAAAAAAATATGAACATATTTAACATAATATTAGGAATAAGGAATCATTCTTTGAGTATTATGAGGTGTTGAATTTGGTCGGGGCGTGATTAAATCAAAGCCCAAAGGGCTTTATGGTAGATTTGATCACGCTACGACCAAACTTATTACCTCATTATGTTCAAAGAGTGATTCCTTATTACTTATATTTATATAATTTTAAGCTATTGTACAATTAAATATTCAAATATAAATAAGGAAACCCCGTTTGCGCCTCAATTAAACGTCATGTGAAGTTATGGGTTATACGTATAGTACAAAATCGATAAGTAGTGTTATCACAAACAAAGACACTGTAAAATGTAAATATATGATAATAATGTGTAAGGTGTTAATTCCCGCGCTTGCGCTGGGTATCATCTAGTATTACAAAAAGTAAGCATGCATAAAAAACTTCAACATAAAATGCCCCAAACAGGTTGAAAAATCGAAAAAATGTTTGCAAAGGTTGACTATGCAATCCCACTAAAAATTTCCTTCTAGTTACACAGAATTTCCAAGTTCAAGTACTCTCCATTTCTGATTATTGAACACAAGTACAATGTATACTATTTAGACCCACTAGGGTACAGTAACTGCCAGTCGTTATTCACGCATAGTCACGGATTTTCTTCATACTTGACAATTTGAATGACCTTGGTTAGTAAAAAAGCCTAACACCATTTGTTTGTTGCTATGTGGTCCCGTTGCCATGGTAGCCGGGTGTAAAGATGTAAAAATGGCATTTAAATGCTTATTTGAGAACATATTGTGAGTAATGTGTAGAACATGGGGTTTCCAGGGTGGAATCTATCATTAAAAATAGTTGTCATTTTTCAAAACAATGAAAAAAATTCATGGAGAAACGCATATTTTTTAGAGCGTTTCCATGGATACCTAACAGAAATTTTAAAATCTGTTTTCTTCATTTAATTTGAATAAAAAGTGCAAATCTTGGATTTTTTGGTAAACACCATTATGATTGTGCAATTAAGAATTTAGATATGAAAATTGAGAACCGTTGCTATGGTAACAAGCTTAAAAATAAGGAAAATTATAATATTTTTAGGCATCTTTGAATGGATATTATTCCCTTATAATGAATAAATATATAAAATCAAATGGTGAGAAAAAATAAAGTATGTCCTTAACTTAAATGACACTTGAAAAAAATCTCAAATTTTTTAAAAATAATTGCCGTTGCTATGGACTTTTTAAAAAGTAAGAATTTCTGTGTGTTTTTTAAACAACTTAATTTTCCATAGCAACAACACTTCTCTGTTGCATAACAAAGCTTTTTGTGGTATGTAATGAAAATTCAAATATATTTTTTACAAGTTCCAACTAAAACAATTGCAAAAAAAATGCTAAAATTGGAAATTAAAGCATATTAAAATCATCTTCATTTCCTTAGTTTTTCCTATTTTTTGGCCTTGTTGCCATAGCAACAGATGGCAATTTTCATAATAAAATATATATAGCATGGACATTGATATGGATGTAAAAATTTAACAGTTTCTAATCTTATTTTGGCTTATTAAAAAACCGCAAAATATTGATTTCAAAAATTTGTAACGTTTTCCATGGTAACATTTTAAAAGTGTTGGTTTCTCCATCAATTTTCTGATATAATTAAATAATTGAAAATAGGACAAAGGCTGTATTATGTCTTTAGTAGTTTACATTAGTGGGCAAAACCTTCTAATATGGCTTCAAAGTAGGTAAGTTTTGCTATTTTTCCATCTTTAGCCTTGATTACTATGGCAACCAACTTTTAGTGCTTTTTTGCGTTTTACACCTAGGTGTGTCCATGTATGAAATATAAGGAAAATTGGTGACTATGCGTGGCCAGACCCTTTTATAAATCTTTGATTCTTACATAGAATTGACCTTAAAAACATGTGGCGTCAGTCACACAGCATCTACACTGAGGCAAGATGCTGTCAAAAATAATACCCAAAATGTACATGTAGATAGTTTTAGATAATTTATAGACACTTATGATTTGTTTATTGAAAAATAGCTGTCACAGAAAGGTGGAAGGCACACGTGACGAAAACCTTTGTTAATCTTTAATGATGTGCGGTTTAGGGTTATTTCTTCAAAGGCCCGGAATGAATTCTACGTACATCAAAGAGCACCTGATTCAGTTCTCTGATACTGATAGTTCCCAGAACTTCCCGGTGAACATTACGTATGTATAAAGGGACCTGTCGTTACCTTCATTTCGGCTCTAATCGGCAAACCTTCTCATCATCCGAATCATCTGCTATAAAGTTGGCCTCATTCTCTTTCACTACTTTTCAACAAAGCTGAGACGAATCGACCAACCTAACAGCTCTTCACATGAGTCGGAAGACAATCCCACACCCACCCTGCAGACCACACAGACGTTGTAGCAAAACAGATAATGAATCAAGTATCCAAACGATGTACAGATGAAGTAAATCCCATCCCTTCCATTTTCACAGAAGAACTCAACAAACTTCGAGACAACGAATGGGACGACACCACCAGAGAAGTCATCGAGAGGCTGCCCACCTTCAACACAGCAAAGTCAACTCTTCAGAGCTAGAAGAAAACAGATACCACCACTTCCGAAGACAGTAATTGACATCAGACTAGAGGGAAAATGGTCAGAAACAGGACACCATCCAAGAAATATTTTACAATCAAGACGAGACTACAGACGCTGAAGGAAAGATATCAAAACGGCATCATCGATTTAATGACATTTCATCAGAAATACTACATTTGGGATAAAGATCTAGCGACAGTGACTGATAAAGCTTTTAAATAGGAAAGTGCTTTGTTTGTGTAAATAACAATTTCAAAAAATTTATCAAATTATGCATGCTACAAGTCTAATTGTTAAAAATATAATTGAAATATTGGGGCTTCGTTAAATGTAAATACTTATTTATAATGCATATATCTAAAGAGTGCTATTTGTTTTAAAAAATTACTCAAAGCTGATCTTTTGTTTTACTTTAAACAAAATCAAATTTATATAAACATGTAGGCTATGTCTATTCATTGTTATTTGAATAAAAAAAAATAACAAACACTGCATTATTGTTTGTTCTTTTTTAAAAAAAAAAACTTGCTTTATAGGAACATGCTTTAATTTTAATGAATTTAATATGCTTAAAAATTGATTAAAGAAATACACATGTACACAGGTAAACTCTACCATTACCCCTTTAGAGGGCCCCATAATTGTCTAAAATAATTAGGTGTTTGTTTTGGCAAATAGTCGTTCGGGGAATAAACCCCCTAACGCTACTAATTTATTAAAATGCGAAAATAACAGATCTAGATGCTCATTCTAAACATTCAAAGAATGAATATATGCCGACTACTGTAACGTTAATGTACCAGTGGGTCATTATTTCCAGTTTACAATCAGTTAAAAAAAATATCATGTTATCATAAATTATTATAACAATCGTAAAAAACCAATTTCTATCACTATAATTAACAAAGACAAACCAAAAAACCGTAAAACTTTTAACGAAAAAATCATTGATCAAAATTTTTGCTTTGAAATGCTAGAATATAAACATAATATATATATTGTGACCCACGAACAATGACAGAGTTTATATATTGAAATATTTAATTCACTATTGTAACTCTACATACATGTAGTTGCTTATTAATTATACCCCCGCTCCGAGGAGAGGCTGTTTACTGTTTTACACTCCTGTGTTTGTCTGTCTGTTTCTCTTTCCGTCACATTTTCCCAGCAACCATTCATCGCAGATGAATATCGGACATTTACGAAATTCAACTATGTAAGCGAGGCCCTTTGAGATAGTCACCATCTCAATGTTGTCTAGACTAGTTTTGCATAGAATGCCTTGTCCGGGGGTACTGTTGTTTCCATGCTCCATGGATTACGATGGCATTTATAATGCTGTCATATTTTTATGCTGCCAAATAATTGTAATCTGTGCATACAATTGTCTGTTGCATATTGCACTACAAATTTAACAGGCATTCTGAGAGTATTACCTACGTCCCCTACCGGTTTGTAGAAATTTGTGAAAACAATGCACTGTTATGCAGAATATCATTTCCTACCGTCTCAACAGACCAACCCGATAACGAACCCGATTGTAATGATACAAAAAAACCCTGTCGATTAAATTTACAACACAATGCTTGACACTATTTTACAGAACTTATTTGTTTATTAGAAACAATAAAAGGAATAGTACAAGTAATGCACGATGTTATTACTGACAACATACTTTATTTGATACACATCGAGCCCGATAACGGACCCGAACATTAAAAAATTGGAATATAAAAAATTAATTTTCTCGAAAATATGTCAACCAGACGCTACAAAAGTGTAAACTTGATCTGTAGTTTGACATTTTGAAGCTGTTCAGCTAATTTCATATTATTCATCAAACGCATAAAGAAACTAGTAGGCTAATTGTTCTCGAACAATTAGAGGTCTTTCCACCTAAGTCCTTAATATATTTAATGAATTGCTAGATTGCTTAAAAAGGTATACAAAAAATTATTATACCTATGATTCATGTTGTACTATAAAATGGGAAAACCACAAAGCCATGAAATGATAAATGGTTTTTAAAGAGATTTTTTTTTTATTTTCAAGCCATTTCTTTAAGAATTCCATGTTGTATATATCGTAAACATTTATTAATTTACTTTTCTGAATTGTTTTCCTCTTACTATGAGCAAAACTGAGCCAAGTGAATATTATTTACACAATCATATAAACAGTAAACCTAACAATAGAAGAGAGTGTTCTGGAGGCTAGCTGTCTTTGTACAAAATGAATGGGTTGACTGTAAAAACAAGTTCCACTTGAGTAACCATAGGACTTGATGTGATACCTGGCTGACTCAATTGAATACCTTATTGCGCAATCCGGCAAGCTATTGAAACCCTTACTATAATTCTGTATTTCAAATGGTATGAAAATTCATTAATTAACAGACTTCTAAATTACATTGACCTTTGACCTTTATGTCATTTTGTTCGGCCAAAGTAGACGCTTCTATTCCAAGTGGTCAGAACTCTCTATGATAGATAGTAAAAAAGTTGGAAGTGATTTTATCGAAGTTTCAATACTTTCAGGGGCAATAACTGCTATAAGAGGGGCTCGGATCCGTTCGGTATGAATAGATTGAAGAACCCTCTAAGTGTACTAAAGACAATGGTAAAAGTTCCATATCTCTATCTCTAATGGTTTCAAAGGAGTAGCGATAACAAGCATTTCGTACAAAAGGGGCTATAACTCTGTAATTATTCAAAGGTATGAGCCAAGGGGCTATATTTTAAAATGGCTTAAGATGTCCTACTACATCCATAAAAAAAGTTTTTCTCTACCACCCTAAACAAAAGAGATATAAAAACTCATTAATTAACAGCTTCTCAAATGACCTTGACCTTTGACCTTTATGTCATTTTGTTCGGCCAAGGTAGACCCTTCCATCCCAAGTGGTCCGAAGTCTCTATGATAAATAATAAAAAAGTTGGAAGTAATTTTATGGAAATTTAGATACTTTCAGGGGCAATAACTACTACAAGGGGGCCTCAGATCCTTTTGGTATGAATAGATTGAAGAACCCTCTAAGTGTAATGAAGACATTGGTAAAAGTTCCAAATCTCTATCTCTTATGGTTTCAGAGGAGTAGCGATAACAAGCATTTCCTTCTCAAAGGGCAATAACTCTGAAAGTTCTGGGAGTTCTTTGACACAGGGTCAATTGGTACCATAACTTTTAATGAGCATTTACATAAAGTTTAAATTGTTTGGATATCTCTAATAATAAAAAAGTCACCCAGAGCTAAATAGAAAAAAAGAAGAAGAAGAAGAAGAAGAAAAAACATAAAGAAAACAAGAGGTCTTTCACCTGAAAGGTGGAAAGACCTAAAAAAGTGTGGAAAACTGAAGTGGGACAGACTGACGGACGGACAGACCGACAGACGGACTGACGGACGCAGAGGAAAGCTATAGTCCCCTCCGGTGAAAACCGGTAGGGGACTAATAAAAGGTCATGACAAACACGCCAAACGTCATTTAATTGTTGTCAAGTGTAATTTTGAGGAGGTAAGGTTAATACAATAAGGTACATTTAATATAAATTTTTGTAATTGTCAAAAAAAGGTAGGCTAAGTGGTCGCTGAAAAATCAAAGGATAATCAATCTTACGCTAAAAAAAATCAAAATGTGTAAATTTAAACTTTAGCAATCTTGAAAAATTATCAAAAAGTATATGATAAATGAAATATTGAAAACTATATTAACGTACTATAAAATGTATAAGAGGGAGACCTGCCCCTCTTCACATATATGCGGTAGGTAATTGTGGAGTGTGTGATGTTGTAGAGTCGCATATTTGCTTTATGTTGCGATTGTATATTTATTACTTAACATATTTTATCGACAGCTAGGTATGTTCTACAAATATATGTACAATATTGATACGAATATTATATCAATTGACTGAATGATACCTCCCCGAATAGTACTCTTATTTTACTTTAATATTACTTGTATTACAATGTGTTAATTCATATTTACGGCTTTTTACGCTTTAAAAAAATACAATTATAAATACTGAAGAAAATACATGTAGATACTTTGTACACTTTATATAGATGTATGATTTATTATACCGCTGAATAGCATTACTAATCCAATGTATATCTAGAGAGCCTCTGTGGAGGTATTATCTCGCATCCAAATGTATTGTGTTTAATAAATACATATAAATGAAAAAAAGGATAATCAAAGTTGAAGTGCCAGTGTAAACGGCAACAAGAGGAAATGCTGGACTCCATGAGCTTACGTATTACAGTCTACCTCCGTTAATAAGAAAAAGAAATAAATCTGATCCAATGATGACCCTCCAGATCTCCACAATCTTTTATGAGAACTGGTTCCATAAATGTAAACACCGACATTTAATAATAGTTTTTTCGTGATTACTGATAAAGAAAAAATGTGATAAATGAGATCCATTGTGAAAACAGTGATGATAGAGTTAATTATTTTTGCAATAAATCATAATTTGTTCAATTAAATATTCAGCACTGTTTTATCCTCAAACATGATCAAAGCTCCAATCTTATTACCCCAATTTGAAACTTGGTGATTTATCAAGTCGCACTAAATAAATTCATAATTTGTTAAATTAAATGTTCAGCACTTTTTTATTCTCAAACATGTTCTGAGCCTATGGCTAATAGTCCAAGTTTGAATCGTGATTTATTAGCTAAAGTCCAATTAATTCTGCTGAAGTTTAATTACATGTAGCTTTCAGGTAAAGATGTTTCCCTTTAATTAAAGGCATATTTGTTGGGCGGGATTACCGTGTGCAACATACGCTGATTGTCTCAACGATAAAACTACTTTTAGGGCTAGGGTCGTTAAATATTTCCAGTTGATGCATTAAAGGATTTTTAGACTGAGAAGGAGGTAATCTTGACCAAAAAAAGAGCTTATTGTAGCTTTTTTTTAATTTTCAACGCGATTAAGATGCATATGAATGATCAAACTCTGTATGTTGATGCATTATACCCCCACCAACCCACCAGCATCGAAACGTGATACGTATATAATATGGTATAATTATTTACAATAATGTAATATTCTCCAGAGAGCCTGTCTGTAGAATGTATGCGCGGTCAGTTGATTTGGTTGTTGTCAAATGTTTACATCTTAGTGTCTTACATATCTAACGTTTCTGTTACATTGTAGTACACGTCTGTTAAGAAAGAAAAAGTTATGATTATAACGAATGTATCTTATTTATAAAATAACATTGGGACACACAATTACAGGTATCACGTTTTCATCCGTACCTAAAAGTATTAATAAAATCGGTATAAAATAACATTTGATGTTGATTGAAAATAACATTTTGCGCCTTGGAAATTTCGGGAATTTTCTACGTTAAAGGGATATTTTCGAAAGGGATTTTCCAAAATGGCTATTTAAAAGCAAAATCTGATGAGGAAAACATCAAATTTAAAAAAAACGAATTGAACATTTTATAACTCAGAATGAATTTTGTTTATAAAAAAAAACAAAAATAATTTTGAATTTTTCACCTGTATGAGGAAGAATTTGATATTTGAGATAAAGAGCATAAATTAAATCAAGAACATAAAGACCAGGCATAATAATGTAAATATAAGGAAAGTAGAAAATGTATAATATAAAAATATAGAAATCTAAATTAAACAAAAATGGATTAGATGTCAATTACTTCTTAAGTTTGTTTATTTTGTTCTAGCTCAGATACAATCGATTTCAAACAGGTGGTAAAATTTCTCTTCTGGGTGAAAAGTTTTACGCCTGTCATTGAACAATAGCATTGCAAAAGGTAACGCCCAACGATCCCGAAGAAAGCAAATACGATTGACTGTGTTCACCCACTGGAACGTATAAGAAACTGAAGACGTTTTCTAGTCCACTCGGTGTATAAAATTGAGAGGAAGCCAGAGTACCCGGAGAAAACCCACGTGTCCGATTGGGCGACCACCATACCCTCTCACGTACAACCACTACTGATCACGGGGATCGTACTTGGATCAAAGCGCTACCCGGAAATTATATCTTTTCCCATAAGTCATTTTTAAATTAATGTGTAATTGCGCTTTCTTAATTTGTTGCTGATGAATAGATATGTCTCATTCAATTTGATCAAATTAAGAAAAAACTGAATCCCCTTAAAATAATGAAAAATCTTGGCAAAAGTAAAATTCAATGTCGTACATTTTATTTTTAGACATTGCATTTTGGACAAAGCAAATATTTTACATTTGAGTAAAATAGGTGATTAACGTAAAACTTGCAATTTTAAAAGCAATCTTTGGTAGCCATTACGAGAGAGAGAGAGAGAGAGAGAGAGAGAATTTTGAAATGAAATATAACTCGAATCAATGGATACTTCTTTTAATCCCATTTTTCATGTATTGTATTAGTTAACATTTTAAAGGAATACTGAATAAAACAAAATTCGTATAATATATATATTAAGTAACTACCAGTTAGTTTATTGAAATTAAGTGTCTTTAAGTTACATGATACACACACGTCTTTTTTTTTATCAACCAGAAAAGTAATAACAGAAAATATCGAAGTCTTAAATTAAGTTTTCCTTTCTTCAAGGGGAGATCATTTTGATCGGTCACGTGGCTGACGGGATTTTGGGTGCAATTATGACATTGAGACGTAAATGGAACTTTGTATTGAGTTTGTGTATTGAACACGTTCCGGTGGGTGAACACAGTCAATTGTATTTGCTTTCTTTGGGATCGGTGGGCGTTACCTTTTGCAATGCTATTGTTCAATGACAGGCGTAAAACTTATCATCCAGAAGAGAAATTTTACCACCTGTTTGAAATCGATTGTACCATTTGTAATAAACTATAATATTGGTAAATACATTGTTACTTCATGTTAGTAATACCTTATAATCATGTTACATACTCCTTCCTTTGATTGATTTCTCAACTTTGCTGGACTTCAGTTAATATACATGTCAATTTTCTCTTAGAACACAGCAGCAATCTTTCATAAAAGGGATCACCAAACAAAGCCTTTTATACCTCGCAACAAAAATGGTGATGGTAAATTTAAATTATCGTAAAGAACACAAACACAATAAAGATCAGTCAACAAATTTTCAATGTGATTATATAATTTTTTATTCATGGATTTTATTTGATTGTGTATTTTTCTATGTCACAGGAAAGCACTTAATTACCTCAACAATAGCGAGATATCGGCATAATAGTAATTTTATCGTGTACAATATTATTAATAATCGTAACATTATGGTAACAGTATTTTTACCAATGAGACTATAAAAATGGACTTTTATACAGTAAGTACTCATAATGAAAAACAAATCTTACGATTGATAAATCAACTCATTAGAAGGGTCCTATATACAGCAGATGTCGTAAACATATATTTTATCATTGTTAATATTGCAGGATTTTAAAAGAAAAGTCTGGATGTTAAAGCTGATTGATCTCGACGCTTGATGAAAATCGATATTTTAGGTATCCATTATTTATTTTGCCTGCATAAGCATTGATTTTAATCTCTGAATCAAAGGAGTTATCTATCACAATATTGCTCTGCATGTGAATATCTTTACTCCAAGCCAGAATAAGAATTTAATGCAAAATACATTTTCGTGATAGGATAGATAAATAAAACGTGTCGTATTTGAAGATTGGTGTATGTACAAAAATGAATTCAAGGAAGTCAGTCCTATCATGTTTGTATCATTTTGCATCATTTATGATCTGTTTGCAGATACCATGGCATAATTTTATGATCTTTTTAGTCTTGTAACTACCAAGTTTCATATAACCTATATAAGTCTAGTCCGATTTAGTCGAAAAAAAAACTTTTAACGGCAAATGATTATTATTTGGTCCAGCATGGTTTTTAAGCATAATTAAAGTGTGCTGATTCCAAAAAAATATGCTGGCCTTCATGAAAATGGCGTAAAGAAGCTCAAAATGGCGATTCAAAATGGCGGACAACCAAATTTTATATTTTGAGCCGGGCTCTGCTGAAAGCAGAGTCCTGGCTGTAGGTAGGCAAATCGCCAATGTTACTATAAATAGCACAACTTCAAAAATAAACAAAAAAACAAACAGCTTCAAAGTCAAAGCTTCCGCTTTACCATACGTGTTTTAAAAACAAGACTATGCATTTTGGACACATACATTGCGCATGAATTTCTATGAACTACTTTGCTGCGCGTTGAAGAAATGGGGATTGAATATATAACGCTTGTTGCAAAATTCAAGGCAGAAACTGTTGAACTTTTTTCTACTAGACAGACATATTTTTGTTTTTAGCCGCTTACAAAAATTGATCGCTCTCTGATGCTTTGCCGACATTATTAGCATGAGAGAGAGAGAGGTTTTCATTTTTTACTACACAATATGCATCAAGACACACCAAAAGAGCCCGGCTTCCAGTACTTCAGTACTTTGATTCTCTTAAAGTCTTCATCATTGACAAACAATAGTGAAATGATCCAGCTTAGTATTTTATCATATCTAAAGTGTGTCAAGTTTGAAAAATTTACTGGCCTTCCCCAAAAAGCGTTAATTAGGTCAACATGGCGACCCAGATTATATATTTTTTTCCTTAAAAAATTTAAACTAGGGAAAACGCATAAAAACCAATAATAATTCAGTCAAGCAAAGTTATTTTTGCAAAAATATGTTGCTGTGACAAAAAACGGCGCTAATTAGGTCAAAATGGCGGTCAAAATGGTCGACAGGCAAATTCTATAATTCTCGTAAGTCTTAAAAATTGAGGTAACAAACGATTATAAATTGATTCAGCATAGCATTTTATCATAACTAAGGTGTGCTGAGTCCAACAAAATATGTTGATCGCGATAAATAGTTAAAAAAGGTGGACAGCCAGATTTCATCATTTTTCGTCTCACAGTCTTTTAATGGGAAAAAAACAATACAAAATCACAAATAGGTCTAGCAAACATATTTAACATAATTAGGTTTTGCCAAGTTTGATGAAATGTGTTGGTCTTCATGAAAATGCCGTTAATTTTGTCAAAATGGCAATTCAAATTGGTGTACACATAAGTAGCCATATTTCATTAATCTCTATATAGACTACTAAAGGCCTCTTAAATGGGGAAAATGTTTGAATATCATAAATTAAATACTAATGATGTAATTGAAAATCAAATTTGAACACTTGTATTAATACAAAAAACGCCACCAGCTTTTTATTTGGAAAACAATTTTCTGTTTTTTCTTATTAAGCTACAGTATATAATTATGTTATTTATACAATATTTTTTTGAATGATAAGATTGTGATTTGAAATTTGCAAATGTCTTTACTCGGGAAGTAGGAACGTTTACATTCACACATAAAGGTTCTGCAACCTGTGGGACAGTTGCAAGCTATCAAATCTAAGAAAGCTTTAGGTATAAGATCTTAAGGTCATTAGTTCCAGCAACAATCAACCATCACTTAATTTTTTTTATGTATCCCATTTCGACTGGGCATGGTAATATGGACATGCTAACATATGCCTGTCTCCCTATCATTACCTTGGTGTGTGTTTGTTTCATAAGCAACGTAAGGCAAATCCTAAGTTAGGACATATTCCCGGACTTTGATTTTAGGAAGAAAGCAAATTAAACCGTGTCAGTGAGCAATGTGTCTTGGTTATTCATATAACTAAAGAACTTCTCAAACTCTTTGATTTTCTGGTCAGTTAATTCCCCTTTTCATACTTGTTTCTGTTCACTTTTTATGTCGATTTTCTCGATATGCTGTAGAAATAAGAAGTTGTGTCACACCATATCAGTGAATGAAATGAACCAAGTGCTAATTCAAAGTTCTATAAAAGGGGAACATTTTCTCTTAAACAACATTGACAGGGATGTTTATCGACTTTAAAAAGGTTCATACATCCATCAGCAAACTTAGTTGTGAGGATATGTTGCAAATTAACACTGGCATGGTCTAGTATAAAAAAGCCTCAACTTTTCCTCTGAATATGGATATGCATTGCTATACTTTCCTCAGCACATTTGGCCAAAAACATGTTAACAATTTTGGAAGAGGTTCTTTTATCTTTAACGAAGACATAGACAGCTTGACTCCTTATACAATATATAAATTGTCCCTAGTAATGTTAAAAAGAGTAAAATTCTTGGTTGCCCAAAACATATTGCACATTCTTATTACTATGTATAAAGCTGGACAATATGTTAATCTCGGTTTATTTTGAATCACGAGCTTTTCCAGTGTATATGATGATTTATTAGTTAGATTTATTTGCTTGAAAGGTATTAAAGGAAGATACAGACATATACTAGAATAGTTCTTCATGTCGTACACTGTTCCTAAGTAACTGATTGTATCTCTGTTATCTTACAATGAAGCGCATTGAAGTGGTAACAATTTTCGTTAGAATGGAATGTCCTAAACTTTGTATCGAACGTCAATTGTTATATAAAACACGCCCATTTCTTCTATAACGAGGAAAACAGTATTCGTAACAATGCTTTCGGAACCGCTCATCTTCTAAACAACACAAGTAGGGCTGCGGACCCTCGAAATGTGGACACAAGCTGAATCCCGATATTTTCTCCGTATATGTTTTCCATGCCCTGCGCATATCCCAGTCCCCTCAGTAAGCTGCGAACACAGCAACAAATGCAGAAGAAAACGAAGAACGTACTTTACCCCTCTAAAACTGAAACATGTGCATATATGTTGTGAAAAAACTTTTCTTTATTTGCAATACAGTACATGTAACAGGAAGATCAAAACACAATTAAATTTGTTACTAAAAATATTCTTGACTCTTTATTTTGATCAATATCACTGTTTTTGAACGTAGTTGGAAAGAAAGAAAGAATGTGATTTTGTATTTTTTTATAATGTACGTGATCGAGTGAAATTCCAGCTTGTGTTGTTTAGAAGAGGGGCGGTTCCGAAAGCATTGTGACGAATACTGAATTCTTCGTTTCAAAGGAAATGGGTGTGTCTTTGTAATTAAGTTGATTCAGTTTTGTATATACAGGTGTTTGTATTTGTGTTCCTCTTTCTTTTTGTTATGAATGGGTTACCGTAAGTGAGTGACGAGTGTCGGGTGAGTGTGCTATTTTTAGATCGAGTATTTAGAGTGACCGGTTTGGGTGTAGTGGTCAGTAGAGGGTCCCGTAAAGACATCAGCCGGGTGCCAGTTTTGCAGCTCCTGATTTAAGATATGGTGAATATCTCCAGTTAGTATAATACTGAGGAGAAACGGGTAGCCATTGAATTCTGGATTCTGTTAGGTGGGCACATGTTTTCCTAGTCGGAAAGGTTGTTTTATTGTATTCTGTACATATTGCTGGTAATTTAGTTCTTAGTGTAATTAGTCGTATTTTTGTATGTTTATCGGGACTTTATTAGTCACATTGTGTTATTTTCAGTGCATAAGGGTGTTTGGTACAATTTCCTGAAATGCAGACTGTGTGTGCTAGACGGGAATTTTCCTATGAAAGGCCATATGGGTAAAAGACGAATAACAGGGACGTATGCTGTGTTGAGCGGGGCGTAATTTTCTGTCCAAGAAGTGGTCGTAGACTGAAAGCGAGAGACCTGTGAGTCCGGGGCTTTCAGTTAGGATAGCAATACTAGAGGGACAGGCAATTTGACGAGTGCAGGAACGTCTTGGGTGCATGGTGACCTTGAAGTGACTGAGTTCCTTTTCAGAGAAAGGTTTTAAGTGTTTAAAAGCGGCTGTTATTAAAGGCTAATTTTCATATACATGATTTTGAGCTGAAATTTGAAGTAATTGTATTATCACGGTTTTTTGAATTATTGAACTTAACATTTTTTTTGGAGTAAATTTTTCAACAAGAGTTTTATTGGTTGAAATAGCTTCTAAACAACATTTTGTAGTTTACTTCCATTTTACATCTGATAAAGTGTGATTTAATTTTGAATTCAGTTGATATTATCAGATATTTGTTCATTTGTTTAATTGAATTATTATTCTTCTTTTTTTATGTTCGAATGAGAGTGGCGTGAAAGGGGGAGTGAGAATAATGATTTGTTTTGTTTATTGATTTTTTTTTCAAATTAAACTTGTTTATTTTCTTTACAAAGTCTTATTTTTCATTCAGCCGACAAAATCCAAAAGAACTCATTACAGTCTTATGTAACAATTGACGTTCGATACAAAGTTTAGAACATTCCATCCTAACGAACATTTTCACCACTTCAATGCGCTTCTTTGTATCAGCTTATGACATCGATGTCTTTCAAGCCTAAAATCACCAGTTTTATAGTGCAGAAATATTTCTCCTCTCTCAAACTTTGCTTTGTAAGCATTTGTTGTATTTCACGAACTTGCAGGTCGAAGAAATCGGTACATAAAGTATAATTTAAAAAACCCTGAAAGGTTTAGGAACAAGACGGATATTGAAAAGCATAAGGACAGAATGTTTAAATAAGATACCGGTAAACGCCTTAATAAGACAAAATGGATAAAAATTAACAATTTTTTGTAAAATATGGAACTGTTCTTTTTCTTCGTTAAAGTGTTCCAATTTAATTTTTCATGTGCATATTGTATAATGTAATACTTACATGTTTCATCCCTGTAAACGGCTTTAAAAGAGAATTATGAATTCTGGCTGTTGGCCATTTTGAAACGCCATTTTGATCCAAATAACGCTATTTTTGTAAAAGTAAGCATGTATCGTCAAACTCGGTACACCCTAAATATGAATAAAAAAAATTTGTTGGACCGGACTATAGTTGTTTTAATGCTTTCTTTCTTGTTTAAAAATTAAATAGAAAGTAATTAAATCTGGCTGTAGGTCATTTTAAATCGCCATTTTGACCTATATTACGAAATTTCCTTCATAGCTAGCATATTTCTTAAGACTCAGCATGTCTTAGTTATATTGATAAACTTTGCTGGACCAAATTAAACTTGTTGGTCTCATGCTTATTTCCGTTTTAAGAAACTTTAAAGAAAAAAATATGAAATCTGACTGTCCGCCATTTTGACATATAAAGCATCTCTTTTGTGGAAACTAGCATGATTCCTCAGACTTAGCACTTCTTATTTATGATTTGAAAATTTATTTAAAAAAATATAATTGTTTGTTTCTCGCTTTTTCACCATTTAAGAAACTAAAGGGAAAAATTATAAAATCTGGATGTCCACCGTAATGAATCGCCATTTTTTTAAGGATAATTTACGACATTTTCTTGAAAATGGCATATTTTTCCTGACTATCCACACCTAAGATTTGATTAAAAACTTAACTGGACTTAATATTATTTGTTTTTCTCATGCTTTATGTCCATTTCAGAAGTAAAAGACGAATTAACAAAATTTTGTTATCCGCCATTTTAAATGACCACTTTGACCTAATTAACCACATTTGTGGAAAGCCAGCATAATTTGTAAGACTCAGCACACATTGGATATGATGAAATACTATTTTGGATTAATTCATTAGTATTTTTCATTATTTTTTCCCATTGAAGAGACTTTTAGAGAAAAAATTGAAGATTGGCTGTCCGCCATTTTGACCTACTAAACGCCATTTTCATGAAGGCCAGCATATTTTTTCAGACTTAGCATACTTAAATTATGATAAAAAATCATGCTGGACCAAATAATAATTATTTGCCGTTAAAATGTATTTCTGGAGCTCTTTTTAGAAATTAGGACTAGACTATATACTTTATCTTTAATAACAAATAACAAAATAATCAAATAGACAAAATCGATATCTTATTTTGATGAATAGGAAGAAGACCGAATTAAAATCAATTTGTTTTAATGATGATTTGCATAGCAATATAGTATATGCGCAATTCGAATTTTTCCCGAATAACTTGTTTTGCATCGCTGATTTATATATATTAACAAGTAGTAGATTTTCAAAATGTTTTCATTGTAAACATAGATAACGTGGTAAAAAATAGGATTTTTATTTAAAGCAATGTGAGCTGCAATTTTTATGATGAATTTTTTTTTAACGAAAATGTTATTTTCTACTAAAATAAAAAATATATCATGGTTTTTAAATTTCTTTTTGCCAAATTTTTGTAAAAAGGGCCGTTAAAGAGCATTAATTGGAGCGTAATTAAATTATTATCATCCTGTACAAAAATTGATTTGCTATATGTTCCTTAGAAGAGATATCTTTCCTCTGACAAAAATTAATGATTTTTTCCAACCTTATTTATCATAAAAATTTAATATACATGCATACTTAGCAAATACTAGCAGGTTTATACAGCAAAATAAAATTCTAAAGAATACAGCTCATATTGCTTAAAGCACACACACACACACACACACACACACACACACACATATATATATATATATATATATATATATATATATATATATATATATATATATATATATATATATATAAGCACAAACATTGCAATAACTCTCAAATTGACATATACCTGCCCATAGTGAATGATATAGATATATATAAGGCACAAGGAAATTCACTTTTCTATTGGAGCTCCACCGCCGCCCCGACCGAGGCTTGTTGTCACGACCTCTGGAACCCATTCTCCTAGCAGTGAGCGGCCACCGCGCTAACCATTCGGCCATCTAGGCTAGACAAAAATCTTGCTTTCGATGACGAACGGAACCTAGCGCGTTAGCCGCGCACTACACTGTCGTTTGAGATACCGGTGGAACACAGTTAAACGACAATATGAGAGGATCGGAACGATACACATTGCAGAGATAAATACATATATAATAAGCACAAACATTGCAATAACTCTCAAATTGACATATACCTGCCCATAGTGAATGATATAGATATTTTTAAAGCACAAGGAAATTCACTTTTCTATTGGAGCTCCACCGCTGCCCCGACCGAGGCTTGAACTCACGACCTCTGACGTCTCTCAAACGACTGTGTAGTGCGCGGCTAACGCGCTAGGTTCCGTTCGTCATCGAAAGCAAGATTTTTGTCTTGCCTAGATGGCCGAGTGGTAAGCGCGGTGGCCGCTCACTGCTAGGAGAATGGGTTCCAGATGTCGTGACAACAAGCCTCGGTCGGGGCGGCGGTGGAGCTCCAATAGAAAAGTGAATTTCCTTGGGCTTATATACTTCATTTGTAATTTCATAATTTCAAAAAATTAATGACTCATTGATGGATCTTGTAAGTTACGAGAACTTGAATCTGATAATTTTTTAACTCAATAAATTATGTGCAACACAATAAGAAATAGTTTAATCAATTTTATTTGTCAGATTGAATTCACCCTTTGCTGATATAAAAAGGTCAAGGTAAAACATGGAGTAGGTTCTTTTCAGCTCTTGTGTAAATATATGTCGTTTTGGATAATTAACTTATCTTCATGTGGGGATTTCAATTGCAACTTCTCGGGCCTTTCCGGCAGGCTCGGAAAAACACCTCGAATGTATTAACTTGGCGTCCATGACAACTCCCCTTTTTAACCGAGTTTTCCAACGGAAAAATCCGGTTATTAAAATGGTGAAAATGGCGGACGGGTGGGCGGGCGGGCGGGCGGCTGCCAAAAGGGTACCCTCATTGTACGGATAACTCCTCCTACAGTTTTCAAGATAAGAAGTTGTTCTTTTGCAGATCAATTGTACATATATCAGAGGTGTGCATATTGCTAGGATTTTGATTTCTGATAATTTATGAAAAAAATACCAGCTTTTGAACTTAGTCATTTTTTGGCAAAATATTGCATATAGGGTACCCTCATTGTACGGATAACCCCTCCTACAGTTTTTAAGATAGGAAGTTGTTCTTTTGCAGATCAATTGTACATATATCAGAGGTGTGCATATTGCTAGGATTTTGATTTCTGATAATTTATGAAAAAAATACCAGCTTTTGAACTTAGTCATTTTTTGGCAAAATATTGCATATAGGGTACCCTCATTGTACGGATAACTCCTCCTACAGTTCTCAAGATTGGAAGTTGTTCTTTTGCAGATCAATTGTACATATATCAGAGGTGTGCATATTGCTAGGATTTAGATTTCTGATAATTTATGAAAAAAATACCAGCTTTTGAACTTAGTCATTTTTTGGCAAAATGTTGCATGTAGGGTACTCCATTTCACTGGATACATGTTGATAGGATTATGGATACAGTTCACATAAAAGAAAACCCGGTTTGCTGTCACATTGACAGCTTTTCTCTTGTTATAAAACTTGATATGAATACAACACATTGTAGGATCTGTTGAGATGTATGCTAGAGTTCAATAGTAGTAAATGATATTCCCTAAAATATAACACAGAAGCGACTTATAAGGCTGTCTAGCCGATACTTATTTTAATGGGAAACGACTCCATTTTGTATAAAATTCTAACATTCGGTAATGTTAATACATTCGAGGTGTTTTTCCGAGCCTGCCGGAAAGGCCCGAGAAGTTGCGATTGGTGGGGATTTATGTTACTTGGACTATGGAACAGTGTACATAAAGTTAAGTTTTATTTACTTGACTTCCAAAGTGATTTCAAAAGTTTTCATTATGGGAAGATACATGTACAACGTCTGTCATTGATATCTGCTAAGTGTGACAGGTATACATGAGTCTATACATGAACCAAGTAAATACTCAGTATATAAAAATACCTATGCAAAGAAAACCAAGACTGTGATAGTGAACACATTTATCAAATTTATTGATTACTACATGTAATATATCAGTATATAGTTCCATCCCTCCTGTAAATCTGGAATAATCTCTGATAATTAACTCTTGTAACTATTTGCAGTTCTAACTCTGAAACAAGGCCATCTGTCTCAAGTAAAAGTCATTACTCTGAAGTTGTTAATGGCGAAGGGCCTAGCAGTAAAGGCTCTCCCAACATTGTTGGTTCATCTAGTCAACCTAGCCTTAAAAGGATCCGGGAAGGAAATGACTCTAAAGCATCCCTGAAATATCACTAATCAAAGATTGTCGCAACTGAGTGCTCTTCTAGATGAACTTACAAGGGGTGATGAAGGTACCAGGAAGTATATGGATTTACTTCTAGGTAATTCTGCAATCAAAAACTGCATAAATGAATATCTCATGTCAGAAATCCATAATCTACGCTGCACAGTCACAAATTTGGAAAATAGAATGGACGGAATGAACAATATTCGATATTTTAGGACACAGTCATAAATGAAGCTATTTATTTATTATAGAGGTGATTAGTGTTCTTGAGGCGAGTAAAGGTGTATCGTAAACTGTTTAGTGTACTTTAAATAAATATTTCGGATCTAATACTCTTGGATAAAAATGTCACATATTTCTACTGATATATTTCTATGTCACGTATTAAAAGTATTGCTATAGTATGTCCCAAGATATTTTTGACGCACATTTTCTAAAATTGCTCTATGCCCATAAATACCTGTGGGTTCAAACGATGTTAATTCAATACGTGTATTATGAAAAAAAATCCGAAAAATTCCCCTTTGAAACGCTCCCTCTGTCTTGTCGTTTCTGTGAATTTTCCCGAGTGAAAAACGATAATGTGTCGGTGAAGATATCTTGAAAAATTTCTATTTCATCGATTTTAAATGTACATCTTTCACATGAATACATGTGGGTTTTTTATTATAAAAATCGTCTAAGGTTGCAGCATAAACATCTTGGACTATAGACTATAGATATCTCAGAATTCGGAAAAAATTATGACAAAACTGGACAAACTAAGTGCCCATTTGATATGTTCAACTGAAATAATTATGGTTATTAAACATTTAAATCGGATGGAAGTGACACGCAAAAATCGATCTATTCCAATCATACTTAAAGCCCTGCTTGATTTACGAGTGGAAAACATTGCTTATAATTTACTTCAGTTTTAGAAATTAAACGTCACGATTTCAATTATTGATTTAAATACGTATACCAGTATTTCTTAACTCAATAGTTTGTGGGATGCGTGTTAGATGCATAGTTGAGAATATTGATATTTGAAACACCTTATCCCTGATGTGTTTCTCCTATACCTGAAGCAATTAATTTTCAATGAAAAATTCATTTTGATATAAATACACTGTACCTGTAGATCTCCAGATGGGAACTTAACAGCCAAAATGAAAGGTAGGCCATAACAACCCACTTTTTGAAAACTTACCTTAAATTTAACTTTAATAGCTTGATACACATTTCTTTTTTACTACCATTCGGGACATTTTGTATGCATTGATTTGTTATTATATTTCTCACTTTAAAGGTAGAACCTGTTTTAAATGAAGTCTTCAGTAATGAGTCTTCAATGTTTGTTTCTCTAATACTTTTTTATTTTTCCAAACGATTTTGTACACGTGCATGCTCTTTCTCAGAAACGGCTCAGCTACATGTAAGTAACATAAAACATTTAGATCCGAAAGGTATTGACTTGGGTTATATTTTTTTGTGATTAAGTCGTATGCTCTCGGATCTCCTCAGTAATTACACAGAGTTTGCATCAATTTCCGTTGCTTTCGATAAGTTTAAAAATTATAAAGAAGTCCTCTACCTGACAACCGAGCCATTAGTGGTTTCTCTAGGTGCTGGCACTCCCTTTTCTGGCTGTAAGTTCAAGGATTAACATTGACACAAACTAAATATCAAATTAATAATAATAAATTTATTCCTTTGAACCTCTTTAATTTTTGCATAAAGTAAGAAAAATTCATTACTTCTTATCACTACGGTATGGTTGATTGATACTTGGTTAATTTTGTCCAATCTATGGATTATTATCCATGTATTAAAGGGGCGTGGTCACGATTTTGGTCAAAAATTATTTTTTTCTATTTTAATGTTTAACGTTTGAATGTTGAAGGGAAAATTCCAGTTTTAGACATGAAATAAATGTATTAAGGTCAGGAATTGTTTATTTTTTGCTAAAAATGAAGAAAAAGAAGATAGACAAATGGGCTTAAAAAAGACATTTTTACTGTTATATTGATCCTATGTAAAACAAAAAACACTGTGCCGGATAATTATGCCAGTGCCAAGGTGGCATTTTTGCACCCGCTTAAGCTGCATATATCGAAAAATTCAAATATGCCATATGATAGACCATTGCTTAAAGAGTTAACAACCACCTTTGTTATCATTGTATCTCACCTGTCAGGTAAGATATTTACCTTTCAAAAATAAATTCCTATAGGAAAATAATTTTTCCCATAGGAAAAGCAATATTCCTATAGGTAATTTGAAATTTCCTATCGGAATACAAGAACTTCCTTTTATTAGGAATTTCAATTCCGATAGGATTTGATAAAATCCGATAGGAAAACTTAATATCCTATAGGAAAACTACATGTCTGAATCAAATTCTTACAGGAATTACCATTCTCCTATAGGAAATATAATTCCTACAGAACTTGTTAAAAATCCTATAGGATTGTCAATATTTCCTGTAGGATAGTCAATTCTCCTATGGGAATTATCATTTTCCGATGGGATATTAATTTTTAAAGGTAAATATCTCACCTGTCAGGTGAAACACACTAAAAACAAAAGTGGTTATATACTCTCTATACAATGGTCTATCATTTGGTATACATAGATTTTTCCGAAACTGCATCTTAAGCGGGTGCAAAAATGCCACCTTGGCACTGGCATAATTATCAGGCACAGTGTTAAAAATAGGACACGACAAAGAATTGTGTCAGAGCTCTGTATCTTGCTTATAACTCTACGACTGACTCTCAAATTTCATTTGATCATTGGAAATGCATTCCTTAAAGGGGCATGTCATGATTTTTGTCAAAAATTATTTTTCCGATTTTAATGTTTATAATGCTTTAATAAGCCTTAGGCCTTTGTAATATGTAACCATAATTTGAGTTATAAGCGAGTTACAGAGCTTACAACTCTTTACTAAGTAAATAAAGCTTTGGTTAACATTTTGAATGTTGATGTGAGAAATCCAATTTTAGACCTTTTATGAATGTGTTAAACGTAAGGAACTGTTTATGTATGCTTATAATGAATAAAAAGATAAAAAAAAAAATCAGCTTGAAAAAGATATTTACCGGTACATGGAACCTTTGTACACAAAAAATAGGGCACGAGCCTTGTTTACATAACAAAAGAATTGTGAGCTCTGTATCATGCTAATAACTTTATGACTGACTCTCAAATTGATCTGTAGAAATGCATTTCTTAAGCATTGTAAATGATAAAAACAGAAAAACAGAATTTGACCAAAATCGTGACCATGCCTCTTTAAGCATTGTAAATATTTAAAAAACAGAAATATAGAATATGACCAAAATCGTGATCAAGCCCGTTTAAACAAATTTATTATTAAAAAAGGGTAAACCCGTAACTTTTAAAACAAGTTTTATTTCTATTCGAACCATAATTGACGCATGATCAAACAGAAAAATGAAAGAGTGAAATCAATATACCAACTAATATAGGCTTGTTTAAAGCCGACATTAATTTTGAAGTATATGGTCGCCATAATAAATTCGATCGCTCTTAAACTGCTTTAGGATAATACCGTTCGAGAATATTACAGTTGCTCGTTTGCCTATCGAGGCATTCAGGTTGCGCGGACTTATAAATTTGTAAACTTCACTTTGAAGCAATTTATGTTTGAAAAAAAGGAAATTGAAAGAAGCAACAACAAAAAGAAAAGAGGGTATATTATTTAAAAGAATTTTCCAGGAATCTGCATCATCTTGCACAGTTATTACTGCCTTACTACGCAGGCAGTTCGAACACGCGCATAACGTCTAAATCATAGTGTAGACCTCCGGCCGCACTACATTTAACACTATACATGTAATAGTAAATAATCGATAAAATAATTGAGAACATAAAGTCTTCTTTGAGCAACGAAATTATGTTTTAGAAATGATAGAGATTACTTAAACGATCCAAAAACAAAAGTCGGGGATAAAAAGGAAATACTACGTATTTATGAATTCATGTCAGCTTTGACAATACTTCGTGTTAAAGGCTTTACTATATCAATCAAAAGAACACACGTAACTTTGCAATATAGCCTATGCTGTTTAACCATTTACCAGTGATAATATTAATTCAGCCATACTACAAAAACTTAAACGATGGCCATTTTATAATATCAAGCGATATAGTTTTTTCAAACTTGATGTGGATAACTATGTAAAAAGTATCATTTTCATATGTTTTCTAACAACTACATGTAATAACGGTTCATTTTTGTATACCTCTCTACTAATATTGTTTGTCTTTTACAAACAATTGGGGAATGAGTTACTTTTCAGTTACAATGTACCTGTTTTATTAAAAGAAAAATATTTTCTTTTATCACTTTAATGTGTATTTACTTGTGGTAAGGTTCAGAATCCCTGTTTGCTTCCCATACAATTATAGAAATTAAAAACCTAGCAATAAGTATAGGACGTCGTCAGCGCTCAGAGCACGCCGTGGACGCGTTTCTTATGATTTTGGTGGTGCTAAAGCTGAACCCTACTTGTATAAGGCATTGTGACTTCCCCATTTTAGCCGCAGACCTCTAAACAGATCAAAGTATTTTGCTATAAAGGTCTCACATGTAAAATTGTCGTGTTACTCGGTCGCGTTGAGGTTACCAGTTTTTACGACTTTTTCCAAGCTAGAATACCATGTTAATGCATTATATGTAAACAGAAAATGCACTTAATACATGAAACAAATGCACAGAATCTAAGACTACGAAAGAAATACTACACGTCAGTTACGAGTTTCAGGTATGCAGTCGGGTACCGTAACATAATGGAAGGGTTTATTTACTTGTGTGACGGCGGTGTTTAGACTAAAGTTAATGCTGATTTTTTAACCTCTCCACAGGCCCCAGTATTAGGTTGTGGATCACGATTATCTACACATTTATTATACAGTTTGTATTGGTTAGGAGAACACATGCAGTTTGAACCAACACTGCATCAGGATACTTACAAAGCTATATTACTGTATATGTTGTAGTATTGACGTGTCCCTTCTCTTTAAGATGATACACACCAATTTGGTTAATACAGTGTTGGTGGGATTTTAATGCATGATAATAGAAAATACTTTCATTTGATTCACAGGTTGGTAGTCTCGTCGTTTGAGGAAAATGGAAGGAATACTACTTTTAATTTTCATACCTCTATTGAGAGGTAATTCATATTATTGTCAAATTATTTTCCGATATGTAATTTAAAAAAAGACCTATTTATTTGTTTAGAACTATTTTAAGATTATTACCGAGTCTAAAGTTGAGTCTTAAAAGTTGTAATCTTGCGAGTAATAATCTTGATTCTCTTATATTACTTGTAGCTACAGACATTGAACTTTTCACTGCTGACGATCAACAGTACGTAGAGTTGAGTCCATACTGCATCACCGCTGCAAATAGGTCAGCGTTTTCGTTCCAAGTTTCAGCCCAGCATGATGCTCATGTGGCCTTAATGAGTACAGACAACACAGCCGGTCCCCTTTACGAAATTGTCATCGGGGGCTGGGGAAATACACAATCCTGTATCAGGTTAGGAAAGCAACAAGAGTGTAAAAGAACTTACTTCGGACCAGTTGTAAATAGCTATACATACACACATTTTTGGGTATCATGGGCAAATGGAGTTATTTCCTTGGGAAGGTCGGAAACCGTAAACCAAACTAAGCTGATTGATTTTACCCACACCGATCCTTATCCAGTCAACTTTCTAGCTGTGATGACCGGATTCGGCTCAACTGGAAACTGGAAATTTATTAATGGTAAATAAAAAGTTTTGTTATTCTTTTAGGATAACGCCTAAAGTTATTAATGTAGAATTATTGTAAAAAAAAAAAAAAAAAAAAAAAAGAAGAATAAATAAAGTTCACGTAATGTGGGTTGAATCGTAAAAATGTATAATTTTGACTTTTACATATTATTAGTTCATCAATTTTATTTCATGAAAACTTGATTATAGATCGCACAAGCGCGGGAAATAACACTTTAGAGGGCTTTGTATTGTTTCATAATTTTTTTAATGTATATACTGGGTCTGAATTTTTTCATATTTTTTTCCTAATATTTTTTTTTTGGCAATTGAATTAAAAGAGTTGGATATTTAAAGGAGCGGGCATGGATAGAAATCCAAACTAAAATTGATTATACATGTACTGCTAAATTCTTTTCGTTGCAGCTGACTGAAAAAATACAGTAATTGTTTGTTTCCTATGCAGTTTTTTGTTGTAAGTGGAAATATTTTCTTGTGTGTGTTATCTGTTGTATTAAAGGCAACCTTTAATTTAATTGCATGTATACATGAATATGCATAAGAATATTTATTTCAAAACGGGGTTGGGGTAGTGCTTTGAAGCTCTATTTAAATTTAGTTCATTTCATATGTCACCGTAATTTTGTAACGGTAAGTTTCATATAAGATTCTGTCACCACCCCCCCCCCCCTTCCCTTCCGGATGCAACGTCCTCGTTTAATGCGTACATCATTTATTCAGGAAGATTTCATACAAGTCAAACTGATGAGTTGTCGGCACATCTCTTCATGGTCCACAAACTAATAGATGTTTGCTACCAATCTGTCAGTGGTCTTAAATGTATACATGTATGTATGATCTAACCGCTAGCGAATGTATATTTACTCGTTACGGTATATTTTAAACCAAAGTTGTCCGATCAAACGTATCTGCCCGATGCGTGATGCACTCGCCCTACTCTTTCCGTCTGAAAATTAGTCCGCCCGCGTTCTCGGTTACCTCGTTCTAACTATACTAATGAAATAATGGACCTGATTTTTGTTCTTTTATACCGGTAAATCTGCTGAAAACTGTTAATTGTTGTAGATATTTCAAATTTTCCCTACATATTCCTATGTTAAATTTCGAACCGCCTTTTGGGCCCAAGTATTGTCCGGGTATCACGATTTTAACAATTTAGAAGTACACCTTCTTAGGATTCTTCCATAGTAATATCACAAATTATCGTAATTCTTGAAAAGAAGATTTTTGAACGGTTTCTTTCATGATTAGACTTGGTATCATTGGCACCAGTCATCATTAACCGATCCAAAAGACCGAACTTGATTCCAAGTAGGGGCAACCAAAAGGTCATCAAAATATGCAAATGATCTATTAAGTTTTTGTCAAACTTACACCTTTGATATTTCAACACATGTGAAATGATGTCTTTAACCTGAAATGTACAAACTAGAGGCCCATGGGGCCTCATCGCGCACCTGAGCAACAATGACTTAATATGAGCGTTCAAGAGATATTGTGCCATATGGTCCCTCGGTAGAATAACAAAAAATAATTATTGTAAAGTATTCGAATTTTACACTTATTTTTGCATACACTTAATCTTTGACTTTGTACCTTTATGGAATACCATTTAAACCGAAAATAAGAAAATCCTATGCAAGATATAAAACTAAACTTTTCTTGGGGGTACACTTAGGGTAGGGGTAACTTCCAATGCCCTATATTTAAGTTCTGCCCCCTCCCCCCCCCCCCCCCATTAAAAAGCAAACAAAATATATGAGAGCATATAGGTACATTTTCTTTACGTGTCATTGTATATTTTTTTAAATATATTATAATAGTTATTGTATTTTATTAAAAAATTCCTATAGGTGTGAAGAAAAAAAGTGTACCTCAGTGCGCTTAATTCCTCAAATTAAAATCATTCAAAAATTTAATTGGTCTTCCCCATTATAAACGACTGTTGTTTGCCTGGCGTAAACTCGTGTGACTTTTATAACCTTACTCACTTGATTGATGAATACACTCGAATGAAAAATTTTGTCAGGTGACATGTTAAATAGCTATTATAATCAATGTATTGACAAGCATATCACTCTCTTTTACTAAGGCCCACTCAGTATTTTCATCTTTATTCAAAAACAACAAATGGCTACAAACCAGGATGATCTTCGATTGTAATATTTTCTTAGGAATAGCGATAATGCCTTTATCCCCGTAACAGAAATGTGTCAGAACTATGGAAACTGTTTTAACGGTATTGTTTTTATTTACTCGTGTCTGAAAAACTTTCAAAATTGATGTAGATTTCATAATATTCATCGTAAAAAGAGGAGGTCCCAGGAAGTAGTTACAACATATCATCCTTTTTTGTACAAGTATTTAACGTTTAGCGAGACATTCCTAATGATCAGCCAAAATTTCAGAGTCAATCGTAGAATTTTAAGCAAGATACAGATCTAGAGCTCACAACTCTGATTGGTTTGAGTAATATTTTGTTCACATTAGTTTATATTTCATTCAGCTTAAGACTTTTTACTTGGTATTTCCTATTCACATTTAAAACGTATAAAAAAAAGAAAGACATCAGATCTGTGTACAAACATAGAATTGTGAGCAAAGCTCTGTATCTTTTTTATAATTTGAAGCTTACCACTTAAACATGGTTATTAAATAGAAATTGTAAACAATTAAACAGAAAAAAAAACATGCACTAAGACAAATATAAAAGAGCCCTATTTATTTTTTCAAAAATTTATATATATATATAAACTCGAGAAAATGAGGAGCATCTCTACTAAACACATTGCATTAATCAACCAATACGCAAAATATCATAACGAATATGTATATACTGCCACCCGGTAAATTCAAAATTTACAACATGACACAACCGTCAAATAAAAAAAACTGTCAACGCATTGAAATATTTAAGCTCAGTCTACTTCACAAAGAAATAATGACGGTCCAGACCAGAATTCCAACCCAGGCCCCCTGAATCTCTAGTCAGGTACTCTACCAACTGAGCTATATGGTACCGGTATTCAAACAGGTCTGTCCCTCACATTCCTTCCCCCCCCCCCCTCCTTCAATCTTCGTCGTCCTCGAAGATCGCCCCAGGCTTTTCCCCGGCAGGAGTTAACTTGTCAGTTCCAGGGGTTGGTCACGGCACCAAACGTAACGTGGTGGGAGAAATAATGACGGCCCAGACCGGGATTCAAACCCAGGCCCCATGAAATAAAAAATAGCCCATAATTTTTGCATTTTATATTTTCCTTTCCATAAGGATTATTCATGCTAAATTACGTTGAATTTGACTTAGCAGTTCTTGAGAAGAAGAATTTCAAAAATGCACCCCCTTTTTCTACAGTTTCGAGGTTTTCTTCGCTTTGAATGCAAACTGGCTTTTTTTCTGCAGTTTACATTCGCCTAATTAAAATTAGTGCAATCGATTACACAAAATTTCACTATGTAATCGATTATTAATCGATTACTTTTTTAAGTAATCGTGCCAATGCCTGTTGAAATTGGCCAAGTGGTTTTAGAGAAGAAGTTCAAAATGTAAAAAGTGTACAGACGGACAAAATGTGATCAGAATAGCTCACTTAAACTTTCAGCTCGTATGAGCTAAATATTTACCTAATCAATAATTGTTGTAAAACTTTTTAAAACCCTACTTTCATATTCGAAAAACTACCACGAAGTTTTAAAAATAAGAGTAAGATGTTTGACAGGCTTTGGCGGATCATATTGAATGATAACGTAAAAAGTAAATTTATTTACCGTAAATATATTTAGTATTACAAAAAAAATTAAGACATTTACTGAATAAATAGAATGCAGCAATTCGATTCTTGAATGAGCGTTTTAGTACTGATGAAAAGAATTTTCCAGATAATGCTCAAAACGAGTACTGATGACTAAAAGTGTAGGACAAGTTAATCATGAATAAGAGAGATACGTTGGACTATTTTGGTTTAAAATTACAAATGAATATGCGTGCTCTCGCGTGATTAGATTATAAACATTTTTAGACCGCTGATAGATAGGTACTAATAATTACAAATACTTATATAATTTGTGAACCATGAACAGGCTGTTTCGACAACTCTACGGTACTTGTATATATGGACACATGCATTTTTTTTTTTAAGTAAAGAATGTACACATAATAAAGAACTTTGCATAAAAATTTTAACGAGATTTACATACTGAAAACATTTTTGGGATAGTGATAAAGATAGTTGTAACATTGACATAAAGAACAATTTAAAAAAAAAAAAGAACACGCACTACCAGACCAGACCACCCCCCTTTTTTGGTAAAAAAAACTTATATATGTGCATGTGATTGAGGGTTGTCATTTTATTATAAATACATAATAACACTAAAAATGAAAATATTTCCAGTTGCAACGAGAAACTGCGTATGGGACAGTCGGAAGTCGAAAGATATGAAATTCAACCAGTTGTTTTGGGGGGTTTTTTTTAGAAAAAACGAAATCCGTATATGCTAAAAAATAAAAATATGGTTCAACGTGTGAAACCAATTAATGTGTAAAGTGTCATTTCACTTACTTGCGGGCTATCATCTTGCTTTTTTAAATGATAGACGTCACTTGCAATCTGGAAGCATTCGAAAACACAAGAGTCATTATTAACAACACAGAATGCAATGGAATTACAACATATGATTGTGAGCATGGCTATTACCTAGTCCAGGGAAACCTACAGCGCACTTGCTTAACGGGAAGAACTTGGTCGGGGATACCCCCAGTTTGTGAACGTAAGTCTCTAATTCTCATCAAGAACAAGAGTAGAAAAATACCTTTATAAGGTCAGGTTTCATATCCTGCTCTTAAATATACGTTGTAGTGTATACACTGTCTCTGGTTTTATTGTTGTATGGTCTAATAAAAATAATTGGAACGTGATTAAAATGTAGTGTTTTATGTAATGCATAGTATTGCCAATTCTACCTTACTTTAAAAATAAATTTATGTTAATTAGCGTTCAAGTATTATTAAGATTTTTATCATTTTACACAACAAGAGGCCCTCAGGCCCTGATGGTCACATTAGAACCATATCCCTCAGTTTGAGATGTCAGAGTCTCATGTTTGCATTTTAAGCTTCGTCTTGAAGTCTAAACCCTTATCTAAAACTTCTCACACTGTTACCCTGCTTGTATTGATTGATCTCGAAAAATATTCCTTTATTAAAAAAAAAGTCAATTAGAGTCGGAGGAATTTTGGATTATCTGTACCTGAGCTCCAGGGGCCAAATGTTTGGTAACAAGAGACATGCAGGCCTTTATTCGTCAATATTTCATTATATATACAGCTTCGTTTATAAGGCACGCAAAATGCATACAGCTTATTTCTACAAGTATACAATGTACAAGGTTTTAAAGTAGATTTCTTTAAATAAATCATACATATACTAGCGGAAAAAAGAAACTGTGAATTATTTAATGTATGAAAAAACATTTAAAAATTACAATGAACAAATTTTATTTTTTGTAATACTGTTAACACATGTATTCGTAACAACATCTCATAACACACTAATGTCAACGTCGAATAACGTCAATTTCAGCACACTCGAAAGTCACTGTTATTTGAAATTGAATTAATAACGCGTGTGACCACCATTTGCGTTCACGCATGCTTGACAGCGACGCCTCCTTGATGCCACTTAAGTGTTCAGAAATGCTTGAGGGATGTTGTTCCAGATGTTGGTTAAAGCCTGGCCTAAATCAGCCAATGTCACTGGCAGATTTGGTAAACGGTGTAAACGTCTTTCCATTTCATCCCAGACGTGCTCGATCGGCGACAAATCGGGGGAAACAACTGGCCAAGGCAAGACATCGACATTCTGTTGAACAAACAAGTCCCTGACTACACGTGCAACGTGTGGCCTTGCGTTGTCTTGCTGCAGAGTGATGTGATTTTGATATTTCTGTATGAAGGGTATCACATGACGCTGAATAATTTCATCTCGATAGCGAACACCGGTGAGATTTCCATTGACAATTTGTAGAGGGTCCTTCCACGTGCTGATATTCCACCCCACACCATAACGCTACCTCCACCAAATTGTCGGCGTTGCACAACACAAGCGTCCTAGTAACGCCCCCCAACGCGACGATACACCCTACAACGGCCGTCACTGCTATCCAAATGAAATCTGGATTCATCAGAGAACAGAATATTGGCCCAGTCCTGTATTCTGAATCGCAGATGTCGTGTGCACTACGCTAGTCTGGCGATACGATGACGTTCGGGCAGTACTGGGCGCACCGCTGGACGTCTTGGTCTAATGTTTTGCTCGCGCAGACGATTACGCACAGTTCTTGGACTAATTGGTCGAAACCCTGGAATGCTACGGGCAGTCAAACTTGCTGTCTGGAGACGATTTCTCAGATGCACAAGTCTAATGTGGTTGTCCTGTTGACGTGACGTCAAACGAGGTCGTTCAGAGCGCGGTCGATCCTGAGTGTTGCCAGATTGTTGAAAACGTCTCCATAATGACTGGATGGTGTTCCGATGAACTCCAAAGTGTCTTGCTACAGTATTTTGTGCCATTCCAGCTTGCAGCATCCAAACAGCACGATTACGTTGGTTTTCGTTGAGTCGTGGCATGGCATAAGGGTAAATTTTGTTGAAACTAAAGTGATTTCCTTAACAAAAAAAGTTTAAACAAATCCTTTACAGTTCTTATTCCAAACAGTATTGACCCGTAAAACTCGTGCGTACAAATTCTTCAATAAACAACAGGTGCTCAGTATTCAGTAACCATGAAAAAGTCCGTGCACCCGGACGGTTACCATCCGATATTGTCAAAAACATTACCATTATCGATTGTTTAAATTTTATGAATACAAACAATAGATATAGAAAAATTGTACTAAATTTTATAATGCAAAGTTTCTTTTTTTCCGCTAGTATATAATTCAATATTTCCAAATGACAGATTACCATATAGTTCTCAAGATGAAGTTCAAATTGTAAATGTATGACACACAGCAGTTACCCCAAGATGAAATACATGCTAAATATATGGCCATATTTATCTCCCCCACCCCACCCCACCTCGCTAGTGAGCCTCAACTTCTGCCCCATGGCATGGGCAATGAATTTCATAATTTAACATCAGGACATTATAAACATAATTACAATGCACGACTTTATCTCCCATGGTTATAATCGTACAGAAAAAATATTAAATCAATAAAAAAAATTATGTGGTCATATTAGCCCCGCCCTAGGGGTTGAACGCCTGACCCATAGACAATGAGTTTCACAATTTACGTCGAGGATTCGTGGACATCATAACCTTGCATTTAGGTTTTTCTCAAATATATATGGGAGTAAAGAAGCAGATTTTTTAAGATAAAAAAATGATAATAACAAACCGTGAACCATCTCAAAAATCCATGAAACGGAATACAAATCAAAGCACGGCAAACACAGACCTCCAAATAGATAGAGGTAGGATCAGGTGCCTAGGAGGAGTGAGCATCCTCTGTTGACCGGTCACACCCGCCGTGTGCTCTTTGTCGTAATCGAGAAAAAAATCGGAAAAGTCCGTAGACAATTAGGTGATTAATTATGGTCTAACAATTAGTATGAAAAACGTCAGTCAGCATGCGACCCAGTGGAAGATTGTATTTGTTGACAGGTCGTTGTATCGACCATAGAACTTACGAAAAGATGACTTCAAACGAGACTTTTGATAGTCCTGTTTTATCAACTTGTTTAATTGTCAGTAGCTTGCTTCTTCTTAGAAACTGTTCATACGAAGAGCATGCCCTTGCGTATCGAATCAACTGAGAGACAAAAACACCATATGCAGGTGATGAAGATATATTGCTACATAAGTAAGGAAAGTTGACTATAGAAAAATTGAAGTCATCACGTTCATCATAAAGTTTTGTTGTTAGGTTACCATCAATGTCTATGTCCAGTAAAATATTTAAGTATGAAACAGATGACGCAGACTCTATGGTATCTTTTATTTCAAGTTCACTGGGATATATCGAGTCGACGTAAGTATGGAAATAACAATTGTTAACTGATAATACGTCGTCGATATACCTGAATGTTGATTTAAAGGCCACAGCGAGTGATTTATTTTTTTCACGTACAAGTTTTTGAATAACTTCTGCTTCATAAGAATACAAAAGTAGATCTGCTAACAATGGGGTACAATTGGTACCCATAGAAATTCCAACAGAACGTTGAAAACTACATAGATGGTATCTATCAGAAACTCAAGCATCTTTTTAATGTCAACATCAGAGTACTGCAATCAGATTTAATATGTTTATAATACATGGCTGTATTGGCTCTGCTCTAGGGCCAGAACATCTGACCCAAAAGGCCATGAATTTCAAAATTTTGGTAAAGGCTCCATCGTAGGCCTGAACCCCTCAAATAGGGGTCATGAATTTCACAATTATCTGTCTTTTTATAATTATAGAAATCACCTGCAATCTGGAAGTGTTCGAAAACACAAAAGTAATCATTAACAACACAATATACAATGGAATTACAACATATGATTGTGAGCATGACTATTATCTAGTCCAGGGAAACCTACAGCGCACCTGCTTGATGGGAACGAGGTGGTCGGGGCTACCCCCAGTTTGCGAACGTAAGTCTCTTATTCTCATCAGAAACACAGTTAACAATGATAAGGCATATCTTGTTCATAAATATATGTATACTGTGTACAGTGTCTTTGGTTTTATCGTTGTATGGTCTTATAGATTTATAATAGAAAAGTGGCTTTTAATGGGCGTGTTTAACAACACTACGTGATTAAAATATAATGTTTTATGCGCTGCGTAGTAATATCTTTGGGGGAGGGGGGCTATAGTACCTACATATATGACGTAAGACTCTAATTATTTCATTATCACTATTTATTGTTAATATTTTAATTTTTTAAAGGGAAATTTAGGAATATTTATGTTTGCTGCGAAATAAAGGGGGCTTACCCCTCCGTGATGCTATATGCCTGATGGTTAGGTCTATCTTTGCAAAGCCCCCCCCCCCCCCCCCCCCCCCAGTTCCGATGCCTATGCTTACTTTTAAAATAATTAGCGTTCAAGCAAAACTTTAAGTCCGTTCACCCGAATAAACCGTGGAGCTCAATTCTGCAGCTACCTTCAACCTTTTCATTCTCTATTTCGATTTTGTTATAATCGTGTTAAATATATTAAACGTGTATCTAAAAGAATTGATATATTTACTCGACTTAGTCTAGATCATTATTCATTTTATAAATGCTTGATATTAATAAATGCTCCTTAATGGTAGAAAATACTGACCAAACTGATTAAACCATACGTCATAATTTCACATACATGTACTTATTATCTTTAACCATTTATTGCGTTATCTTGCTTTTGACAGGATGTATGTGTCCTTGCTCTATGCAAAATCAACGTTTCTATAACTCCTCCGAAGAACTTTACCAAAGAATTCAGGAACTGAGAAAAATATTAAAGGTGGAAAAAAATTCAACCAATGCATACCTACGGAAGAAAATTAGTGTTCCGGATTCAAGGCCTTCTTCGGTTGGAATTGGAAATATCTGCGGATACGGAGTGATCATTGTTTTAGTAACTCTACTGTTTATTTCTGACGCTCCGATATTGTATAGGCAAATGCGTTTCGGAACAAATTGAAGACCTCAAAGATTTTTGTAGAATGTCCATCAAACTCAAAAAGGGATTTTGCATTACCTTACCTTACCAGAAAGGATTTGTTTGAGTTTTGGCACATTGCATTGCATGCAGTATTTTTAAACGTTTGGTACATTGCCAATTGTTACATTACAACATTAAAACAGTCATGGGTTTTAGAATCTACTGAATCTACTCCGGGAAGTTCAGAATACCAAACACCGTAGATTTATTCCTATAAAAATTCAATTCTAATTGCAATAAGAGCATAATTGATTTTAGCAAATTAGCTGTGCGCGTTTGATAGAAAAACATTGAAATATGATCATTAAAACAGTAAAGTTTACTAAACGATTTTCACGGATAACGTTTACTGAAAATTTAAAAACTTCCAATCATGATTATGGAAAACACGTCTATTGTGTGTTGTAGAAATTTGTTTTTGTGTTATTTTTCACACCTAAAAGTCAATCATGACATTCTATTGAGTTAGAGGCATTTGAGTAGTTTTTGAATAATTTGATATAAATGTTCATTGAAAAAGTTTACAGGCATTTTAAAGACATTGCTTGGAAACGAATATCCTACACACAGTTAGAATGACGACATTCGGACAGCCCAAATTAACATCCCCCATTTTTAGTGAGAGCGGGGACAATGAAAGCAACGTGGATTTCTGGCCTACTCAGAGCAAATTATATTGGCATAACTATATAGGGAGCATCTGTGAATCGTTGAAAACAAATATCAATTATTTAAGGGTCGCAACAGAAACATCAATAGATATTTATCTAGCTTATTTTATTTCCAGAATTTCATTAACAAGTTTTACCTGCCTTGATTTTTGCGACGATTTTAACCAAACGAAGGACGGGTTACGTTGAACAATACCAAATCATTTTACTGCAAAAAAATTGTTCAAAAACTTCTTTTACTTTAAAAAGAAAAATGTTATGCCCTTCGGTCTTTATAGGATTTGATCACGTGTCCAACCCGTATCTATATCCCGATATACATCCAAAAATGATACTTTATTTCTTAAATAAAACCATTAGAATCGGTATATTTTTGTTTAAAATATCAAAGATAAATGTATTGCAGAATTCATTTACAAGCTTTGGAAAATTATAAATAAAACAGTTCTTTTAGTAGGTAAATCCAATGAAATTAATAATTGTAAAATATGCATGTACAACATAAATAGAAAATACAATTGCAGTAATGTTACACATGAAAAGGTATGACAAGATAATCTTACTTTTCTATTGTTTGCAGACAAGTTATTGTTAGATTTTTTTGTAGATAAGAACGAAAGCTTTTCTACATGTATGTCTCCAACTCTTTTGTTGCATTCAGAATTTACAACTGCAAAAAATACTGTTTTATTGAAAACTTAGAAGAAAAGAGTATATCGATCGAATTATCTCTTAAGGAGAAAAATTTATGCTTGTTTTTTTTTTAGTTCTTTCTCTAATACATGAAATGAAAGGGAAAAAATTCAATATTTTGCACTGATGATACGAATATGTCAACAGAACACTTTTAAGTTGAAGAAATTACCTTGTATATATATACGCCCACCTTCTGAAGGGGCAGTCTAGAAGTTGACTATCAGAAATTTTTTTAACATGAACACAGACTATAGTAAATGTAGTGAAACCCTTTGGTATGCGTACTAGGCTAAAGCATATACAAGACTGTATCATGACGGAAATGTGATAAAAAATTGGCTTAAGGATGGAGTCTTTTCTGGTTTTCGACTTGTAAAACGTAAATTTGATTAATTGTTCATTAAATCAAGATGAAAGGAAATTAAAATAATATATTTCTTTTTCTTTTTTATTATCAATCAACTTGGCATAGAAAAAATAATCAATGTTTAGAATCTTACATTGACTATATTGTTGGCGTAATATTGGCGTAGGAAAATATCACATGGTTCGCAATTCAGAATTGCTGCAGATTAATGAGTCTGTTATAACATTTTTAAAACAATAACATTAATGTTGGATTTTTTTTTACTAATGTGAACTAATGATATGATACTTGGGTCTCAGAATATGTTTTTAAAATATGATTTGCCCATCAAATTACATTTTTATAAACTTTTTAAAGCGCCCATTCTATACATTGATTTTTGTGAAAAAAAATCATTAAAATCAGTTTTTTCTCTCCTATTAAATGGTCAATATGATAGCTTTTCTGTCAATTTATATCTTTATATAAAATCTTCATTATACACAAAAATCAGAAATATTTTATTATTTGAAGCATAAAAAAATAATCAAAATTTCTTCAAAATTTAAGAAAATTAGAAGAAATGCGGAGTATAAATATTTATAATATCTGAGCGCTTACAAGGTCAATTTTTGGATAAAACAGAGTCATTTTTGTGATCAAAGTCCTATAACTCCAAGAAAAAGTATCGACCAATGCTGATTTTCGAACTTGACCAAAGTATTAGTGGTATAAACATTTGGTATAAATTTAATGAAAATCGGTCAAAATTTGTAGGCATGAGAGCGCTTACAAAAAAGTGTGACGGACGGACACACGGACGCACGGACGGACGCCCGGCATTTCTATGTCCCCGCACCGCGTTGCGGCGGGGGACAATAAAGTCTTCAAATCTTAGACAAATGTCTACAGAACTTCAAAAAAATATTTTTATCATTCTTTACGTTGAGCAGGGTGACATGTCAGTTATTTATAAAGTGCTACTGCTGACCACTGTGAGTCAGATCATTATTATGGATTTGACCGCATTTATTTATAAGGTTTGGAATTTTGAGGTAGATTCCGTTCTTATAAAAAGAAGGTGCGGGGAAAGCAGCTCTCCACTTTTCTACTGGAAGCTGTAGACTCCTCTTTTTATGCAAGGGAATAAGGCTATACCCCATGTATAAGAGGAGATAATTCCGGTTTTACGCAAGGTGTCTAGTCAAGTTATACTATATCATTAAAGACCATGTGATATATGTATGTGTATGTATATGTTTCTGTGTATGTGCAGATATTCATTTGTAAAAATTTATGTATTTTTACTTTGTGCATGGATCAAATGCATGAATCAAAACACTATTAATCTATTAACAAAAGAAAAATGTTATCATTATGACTTTATTTTTTTTTCTGTCACTGCATTTGTCTTTGTTACTTTGTCTATCTGAGATACTGTAAATAACCTCATTAAGTTTGTTTTATGGCACTGATCTGTTTTTATCATATGTGATTTGTTTGTAATAAATAAACAAATAAAAATACATGTAACAAAATACTTGGGATCATTGTCAAATTGATATGTTTCGGATTCTGAAGAACATACAGTCTCGGTTGTTTTATCGTGAAATTGTTATTATTTCTTACGGTGGTCCTTTTTATTGATGATTGATCACTTGTAAGTATACCTTTAAGCCGAGTGATCATAAGTGTAATTCGTTTAATTTATTATGAATAATACATTTTGCGTTGATCTTGACGCAAAGTGTAATAAAGCAGACTATTATATCAGGCAGACATTAACGCCTTTCATTTAAAAGCGCTCATTAAATTCGGTTGTTTAAATTAATGCTTAATATGTCAATCTTTCCCAGTAGATATCGTATTATGATTTTTTTAATGAAGGCATCCAGTGAATGTAATTACTCTTTTGACGACATTTTGAGATTGAAAAATGACTTCCACTAAAGATCGACATCCTACTTTATCTAGTATATTGATCCTTCGATAACTAGTTTTTATTTTAGTGCCACAATATTACTTTAATTGACAGACAGATTGGATGCAAAGCCGATGGGTAAGATGTATAAATCCCGTAAATTTAAAATTTGGCAGGAAAATTAGAGTTGATGCAAAGAATTGGGCAACGTCGTTAATATTTGGGCCAATCTTCTTATATAGGACGTATTTTTGCACATTGACTAGTAATTGGCCAAAAAAAAAATAATTCATTAGTTTCTCGGGCCAAAATTTTGAAATGTTTTTTAAGACAAAATTTACAGTGACAGTAACCCATATTTTATGATTTATTTGTGTACTCATCAGCAGATTTCATCAAACTGATACATCGGCAAAGTTAAAATATTTGTTTTAATTTGTTCTTTTTAGTTTAAACCGTCTCTGTTTCCTTTTCAAAGGTTGAGTTTTTGCAGATGAACAAACATGACAAATGGTTTGTGCCCCTGCTTCATTTTGCAGCCCATCTTTCCCGTCCACAGTAATAACACAAGTCTGAACTAAAATAGGGGACTTCTTAAGGCCATTCACGAGTTGAATTTGCCATATAAAAATTTATCAAATACAGCATTCATTTGGGGGTGTTTTCTTATTAATCTCCATTGAGAACAGAAATCAAGGAAAAGTAAATTAGTCATCAAAAAATTCTCAAACAATAGAATTGTCCTTTATTCCTGCTACTAGGCAATATCACAGAGGCTTCAATTTAATTTCTGAAGATAACAGAGAAATTTCGGTGGTAGTGTTAACAGGGACCAACCTAGGGCAAACTTTGTTTAGGGAGACTTCACTTCTGAAATTCTCCCTCACAGAAAAATAGGGAGAAGTTTGAGAAATCAAGTGGACTTCCATTCTTTGACAATGGCATAATGCTAATGATAATACATGTATACACAGATTCAACCTTAATTTAAATTGGATAAGAAGCAAGTCAATTAAAAAAAAAACAACTCCTAAAACAATTAAAATCTTATCCAATTTTTTAAATTTAATTTATTAGGTGTATTCATACATCTTGTAGATGAAATGTTTCGTAATTGTGTTGGTTAAATGACAAATAAAACCAGTCTATGTGTTTCAGTGTATTTTTGGAGGTATTAGTCCAACCCTTTGACCCAATTACAACCGTAATATAGGCCTAGTTGGATATCTTTAATTTTAACTGTAGACAAACGGTTTTATGATTATTTTAGCATTAACTTGGCAGAGTTATTACCTAAATACAAGTTACCAACTTATTATAATATCTGAGCACCTAAAGTTGTAAACATCGGTTGTAATTTTCAGTGCACAGTATGTGGTTGCATCAACCGTATTTATTATAACCTCTAAAGATAAGACAGTCGCTAGTTATTAACCACAATAGGGATTAACTTAGGCTATGAAAATGTCTTTTGAATAAGATAATTATCATTTTATTGCATTTGGGGTTATCTTTCACGATCGTGAACTCAGAATACAGGGCAACTTAGTTCAACCTCACTGTCTGAGGAAATTCTGGCGAAGTTACCGACCACAAAGCGAGTACCTATATTTACATTCACTTATTTAGCCCAAGTACATGTACCCCCCTAGGTTGATCACTGGGTAGATGTGTCAGATGAAATAACGTTTTCACTGACACAGACAAGCATTATTCTGAGCGTTTGTTTACATTGATTCCATAATAGAGAAAACCGATAATGATAAGATATTAAAAAATCCGGAAAAATAACGATAAAAAAGTTTGATGCGGCGATAATTTTACTGATGCGGTGGTGCCTGAGAAACAAATCATTAATTTTTTTTGGCCTATGCTAAATTAACTCTGAAGACCAATTTAACTTCTAGGCCTAGATTTGTGCACGAAGTTTAAAACAATATCAGATGTATGCATCAGTGTTACATGTAATACAACCATGCTTTTGAATTGCTTTTTTTCTTTTCTTTTTATTATTTATGTATCCACAAATTCTAAAATATGTGAAATGTTAACCTAATATGTTTTACGGTGCGACCGTTGGGGCGAGCGCAGCAGGTGATCAAAAATGAATTATGATAAATCAAGAAAAATAAAAGTAGTGACGTAAAGTAAATGAATTTGAATGCAAAATAAAATAAATATACCTATTTTTCCAGTAAATTTTCATTATTCATAAGATTTTTTATTTATTTATTATACCAATCTGATTAAAATCAGATCTTTGTAATGCTCCGAAATTCTGATAGTCGCTGAACAATAGCGACATCAGAATTTGTTGGAGCGGATCAAAGATCTGATTTTAATTTAGATTGTTTATATACTGGTCGCACGCCAGTATAGAATTTATCTCAGATAAAATGTTGTAAAATAATAAAGATTTTAACATAATGTATATTGCAGTTTATTTCCTCTTTACTTGCAGCAGACATTTTTCTTAAACTTACAAATAAAAATTGACTTAACACAGATTCCCCCCTCCCCCGTTTAAAAAAAAATCAAATAAACGTATAAAAACAATTTGTTGATCACATAAGGAAAATGGATCCCCCGGGAGCATGTAATACCTTAAATAGTAGTGAAAATAAAGACACTTTTGAGCAGCTAAAGAGCTAAAGGCATACCACGCACTCCCTATTCCTCACCCCGATTAGAATTTTCCTGATTTTGAGAAATTTATTTGCATGTGAAGATTTTTTGAATGATGTTGCCACGCCCCATTTAAAAAACGTTCCTGGAAATTACCGTAAATATAGTGAATACTAAATGTGAGCATTCATCCAAATGAGAGCAAGTTACAGCTGTTTCCATCTCTGAAGAAATGTCTCGATTCGTTAGCTCTGCAAGATTTTGAGAAGATTTTGGTATTTATATTTCAGCAGATTTACAATAACTACTTAGAGTAGTTTCCCCTTATTGTGACGTCAAAGTTCACGTCGGTCAAGTGTAGTCTGTCTCTTTGAAAACAAACTAGAAAAAAAACTAAGCGAAAAATACTGTTTTGTTCACTTAAAAAGCACATTGTTCTGGAAATTACACAATTTATCTGTTTCTCAAAAGTTTTACTTTGATTCTCGCGAGATGGTATCCAGTCTAGTGAGATCGGCCGACATTGAGGAATTGCATTGTGGGTCGAAATTTACTGACTCCGAAAAATTTTGTCGGATCAATGTGTAAGAAATCCATTGTGACGTCACTCGAAATTAAAGTAATGGAAATTGGCGTTGTGTTATTTACAGTGCATGTACATAGTCTTTCATCTTGTTCTCGTGAGTGTGAAATGGGAAACCATAATTACAGGGAACTACTGGGACGATTAAAACAATGCATTACTGGTCCGATTTACTGACGCCAATAAAATCCGTTGAATGAATGTGCAAATAGTCCGAATTTTCTATTCACACACGCCTTGCCGGTAGAGCTCGCTTCGCGCCGGCGCTGCGCGCCGGCGAGCTGCGCTCGCTATTACATTTTATTACAATAGCAATCTTTCAACATAAATGTGCCTTTTAGGCTTGAAATTTAGAGATTTTTTTCAAAGAAATCATCTACATCATTTGTGATTTGCTTTTAATAATTCAAAGTATTAATGTCACAAAAAGAGTAGCTGCAGGTCTGTAGTTCCTGTTCCGAAAGAAAAGAAATTTTGGATGGACGACCTGGGAGCTACATAGGAAGAATAATCTTACCGTGACTAGATTACGCTCAGGTCACAGTAAGAATTCGTCCCATATACTTGCAATGTAGCAGCCAAGAAGTGGATCTGCCTCGCGTCGATTTTAAGTCTGTTAAAAATAATCTGCAGAGGAAAAACACATTTTTATCCACTGCAAACCTTTTTGAACATGCATATGTTGTTAAATCCACAAAATAATCCATTTAATGGGTCGTACCATAGCATTTCGTTAGTATACGTTTGAATTTGCCTGCCATTTTGTCAGAAATCGCACTCGAAATGTCTCGGATTTTATCTTTAACATGGCGACCGTAAACAGCGAATTTTCAAACGTGATGTTAAAAGTGGAAGTGATTTCGTTGCAAAAACAGTAAATAAGGTAAAATGGGATTATAAAAGAGCAACATTGTAGTTATTTGAGACCAGTCATGTGAAAATTTAGGCGAGATACAGCTCGATATATTTTTTTATTTACTACGAAGCGAGTATATGGAACGATTTCTATCGTTAAACCGGGTCCGTAGGACATCTGTCATTTTAAATATAGAACATTCTATCTAGGAGCTACAGTGCCACCCATTGAAAAAAATGATATTAGAAGTAAATTGCATGAAGAATTTTATGTTACTTTTTTGGTTTTCACAAAAATTGCGTATAAATAAGGTTCCTCAGTCCAAAACGCGCTCGTTTTTGTGCGCAATAAATACACATTTTTTTCAGTGGGTGGCACTGTAGCTCCCAGGTCGTCCATTCGATTTTTTTCAGACCAGGAGCTACAGACATGCAGCTACATTAAGAGATGAATATTTTATACAGAAATCGCTAGTTTTAGCGTTAAAGGTCTTGGATTTCTTTCATTGCAATTCCCTACAGAAGTTATGCATTTTATTTTTTGATTTAGAATTGTACATTATAGAATGAATATTTCATTGATGAAAAACATAAAAATTGGAAGCAATTCCTGCATTTCTTTGATTTATATGTGCATTGTGATAATTACATTATTAGTCACTTGGGGTTTTTCAAACCACCCGACGTTTCTCGGAAGTTTGAAGAATCGCTATGCAGACACCAACAAATGAAACTACTCAACTAATCATTCTAAGAAATACAAACTTTATTTAATACCACTGCACCCCATTTGAACAAATGCAATTTATGGATTAGTTATGAGTCAAATTGGGCAAAGGATTCTGATCTGACCTTAATCTTTGATACAGAAACGTTGTTCAAGGTCATTGCAAACCCTTTACCTTAATAGGTGGAATATGACTGTGCCCAGTTGGGCCAATGGGAATAATGATATGCTTTAAAGAAGTGATCTGGGATGGACAGAGACAAACACTGTCAGAATGATCACTATTAATACGTCATCAACAGAGCTAGGATCCAAAATGCGTCACAATATTACTTACCAAAATGCATAACCTGCAATCTGATTAGTTAAATCTGATTAGTTAAATTAAACTGTCTTCTGCAGTCACGGAACATGACCCTTAATGGATTGTTGTTAGATGATCTATGCTTTCTGCTATTGTAGAGATCCTGAAGTTTATTGTATTCAGATTGCTATATACCGTATGTCACAAGTGAAAAGTCTTTATCTTAAAGTATTCTTATGTCAATAATTCCAAATGCCCAAGTAAACCATTTCGTACATGAGAAATCAACAAAAAAGTGTTAATTTCTGCACATAAAAGATTGTTTTGTATTCCTTTTTAATCTTTCGTTTTATGATATTTTAAACCAGTTGAAATAAAGAAAGATAACTCTTAAATAGGGTCTTTCATACCATGATTTTTGTACATGTAATGACTTCTTCTTTAGAGGTAGATTCGAATCAAAACTAGAGGTACTGTGAGCAAGCTCACAATTGATACCCCCCGCTAAGAAAAAAAAATCATAACGCGTGTATTTTTGCTATTATAGAAAATATTGGATGAATCTATTTCACTGTCCATTTTCTATAAATAACAACTGCTATATTTTTGAAAACTGTTAATTTTTAGCTTCTAATATTTCCATTAATACAAGACATGACACAGACAGTATTTAGCTTTTTTGAAACAATGACCTTGAACTTTCTCAATTGACCTTGGGTCAAGGTCATGACACACCCTTTAATCATAAACAATCTTTGTGTGAAGTAAGAACTTCCAATGTTTCCCCATAAGAAAGATATGGACCGGACACGAATTTTGCATTTTTCCTGCCAGTGACCTTGACCTTGCCCGAATGACCTTGGGTCAAGGTCATGACACACCCTTAGGTCAAAAGCAATCTTTGTGTGAAGTAAGAACTTCCAATGTTTCTCCATAAGAAAGATATGGACCGGACACGATCGCACAGACAACGGACGGACAGACAGACGGACGGACGGACGGACGGACAAGGTGATTCCTATATACCCCCCAAACTTTGTTTGCGGGGGGTATAATTATCATTCATACTAACGGGCCTATTATCGTTAAATGCTGGGCCTATTTATAAAAGCAAGTGCATACAGCAGAAACGTCTTACTCTTAACTGGTGTGGAAAACCATTTTAAATTGTCCATCTCATAGTTCACTGAAGGGAATATTTCCGCATTTCTGCAACACTTTCGTTATGATTTCAATTTCTCCTTCCAATAAAAATGAGAAAAAATTATCAGAATTAGCCCAGTCGTATACAAAAAGTAGCTGAAAATTTACGAACGATGTACGACAATGGATGGAAATGGACAGCGCAAAACGTCACTTGTGTGACTCAGGATCCTTTAAAATTGAGCAAAAGCCAGTGAAAATGTACCATAAATATTTATTATGGACAAAACGTGGAATGGAATATGCTCAACAACTCAAAATAAACACAAACAAATAATGTTATACAAGTTCAAAATGTTGCATTATAATATGGTACTATGTTCCGAGGAACACAGCAAATAACAATTAGGCACAATCGATTTATTTCATTGCAACAACTTAGCATGTAGTAACACTCTTTATTTCGTTAAACACGACTTACATGTGTGTTAAAATTTGGATTCAAATCTAAACGCATAAAAAATAGAATTGTACTTTTTTTTTATCATGAATCGAATAACCAAAAAACAAGCCTTAGGAAAGAAAAATTATTGACATATCTAAAGACAACTTTCTGATTTTAATTATATATGTGCGAACAATGGCTTATTAGTAATGAGTGCTTATTTGTAAAACAAAATTACATGTAGTGGGAAACAAAAGCAAAAAAAACTGTTCTCATTAATCTCTGTTTGAATGTTACATATAGACATGGGCGTTCGGTTTATCTGGGAGATGGTCTTCGAACGGGTTATTAGATATGCCTGGTTTTTCGGGTAGGGGCTCCACAACTGCGTTATTTGCCATCCTTCTTTGTTTTCTTTCTTCCCTTTCTGTTGCAATTCGGTTTTTCTTCTTGGCTTCCATGAATACAATAATTGCCGCAGCAATAAGTATCAACTGAAAAACACAAAATATATCATATAACAACTGCGTGATATTCAATACGAAACTGTCTCGAAAATTCAGTAAGCTTGCCTGAATTCCAAACCCAATGCAATAACCAAACGCTATGAATGTGTCGTTTCCAAACGAAGTATCCCAAACGGTGTCAAAACAGCCCTAAAAAGTTAATAGAAGTGTTCAAATACTAGATATCCAAACGATGTAATGCTTTCTTTAAAGGTCTATATAGGTAAATAACTACAGTACCGTTAAGGCAGTATTGGGTTCAGAGGTTGTTGTTGCGCATGTCAGATCGCCGGATGTGGGAAGAGGATCGCAACATGCGATGGGCGTCTTCAATGTGTATGTCGTCCCTGAAGTAGTCACTGAACGAGTCCAGTTGGATCTCAGGAAATCCTTGTAATCATTCAACCCACAACATTTATACTGAAATTAAGGGTATATAATTTTCTTATACAGGTTAAGCAGCTGCTGCTACAGTGTCGTAAATACGCACATAGTTGGTGCTAGCATCAAACGATGACTAAGTACCTTGACCATAACGAAGTTCCAGCCAAGGCTCTGTATGTTCTGTCCGGCCAATCCTTTATAACTAGCAATGCTGAGGAGGACCAGTTCTTTGATTGATTTAATCACCTGTGGTTGTATTTAACATTAAAAGTTACAAAAACATATACATCCATGTATAAACCATAAATACTGTACAGTGTATAGGCTTTAAATCGCCTCTCATTTTTCATATGTATTTTACATTAGACATGTACATGTAAAATGTGCATTGAAAAATACTTTTAGAAGATAGTTACAGTTGCACATTTTTACGTTTCGAAGCCATGTATTCAACTGTATTTAATCTGATACTTTTATGCACTGTATAGAATTTACAACTACATACCAAATCTTCATCACCATAGACTATGATCACAACTATCAGCTCCAAAACCAGGAAGAAACAGCTGACAGCTATGTACTGAGGAATGAAATGAATGGTACAGTTAATTTTTAGCATATTGCACCCACAAGTATTTTGTACTGCAACATTGCGCTGGTTCTCTCTCTCTCTCTCTCTCTCTCTCTCTCTCTCTCTCTCTCTCTCTCTCTCTCTCTCTCTGAATGTATTATTACTATACGCACTGTTAATAGAGCGCACTTCAATTTACAGCATCCTCCACAACATCCAAACAAAGCAATGATCATGATGAATAAACATGACGCCGCCAGCATCAGACCGACGTCATAGAAGGCTGTTGAGAGGGAGAGACCCGAGTACTGGTCCTCTGTCCCCAGGCCTGTGGCTGTCAGGGTGTCCTTTAGCTTAGTCATCACAGTGCTGGCGCCAATTAGGTGGTCCAGTACACTTATATCGGGGAGGATTATCATCACCACCCCTATTCCTATGAAGACCAGGCATATTGTCTGAAATAGCAAAGATTTCACCCTCTGAAAGGCTTCACTCTGATTCTTTAAATAAAAGTAAATTATGGTATTGCTTGGATTTTTTTGTCTTTGTAAAATAGGTGCTTGTTAACAAACGAAAATATGTTAACCCTTGAGGGAAAATAAAGCAATACACATTCTGTTCCACTTAATTTCCGCACTTTTCTTCACCAAGAAGGCAATAGATATAAAAGGAAACCCGTTTTATAAGAACGTTGTACAGTGCTCTTTAAAATAATTATAAATATATATATTGTCTCTTGTTATTAATTTCTTTGACATTCTCCGTGATTTTATAAAGAAATCAGATCTACTTACGATGGTTACTCCGTTAAAAAGGGTCAAGAACAGACGAGTGAAACAGGAAAGGTATCCCATATCTATAAACAACAATTTCTATTCAGAAAACTGGATAACCATGCATTGTTTGTCTTGAATGATCTCCGCAATTTTGATGAGCTCATAAATATATACACATCATTGAAAGATTTTCATAAATTGTGAAATTTTTATTATTAAAATGATTTTCTTTCCTTATTTTAGATCTCCCAATACCTATTAAGAAACACCACAAAAAATGTTCATATAAAATACACAGACCTTCATTTAGTGTTCCATCGCAGAAGCATATCTTGATTTAATGATCGATTGTTGAGGATTTAAATTGTTTTGTTTGAATGCCTCAAGTCATAACCAAGGTAAGGTCATGCTATATTCATCAACACATTTATTTAATTAAGTTTCTTTTAATAACTTGTATTTGCATATTTGTAGGTTTTCTTTTTTTTTTAATGTTCACTTAGATTTCTTTTTAAAAAATCAGAAAAAAATAAAACATTTAAGATAGTTATTTACGCATTTACATATACCGTAACTGATGAATTAACTATTCTTATCAATTTGACAAATGACAAAACATTTAAAAAAGGGTATTGTATTTCATCAGCATGTGTCTTTATTGCCAGTAAGGTCTTTGTTTGATGGAAGATAAATTTTAAAAGGACAGACAATTGCAGTACCTTCCTTCTACACAGCACAGCTTGTTTTGTCGAATCAAAATTTGACCAAACTGTGAGGAAGACCATAGACACCATTAATTGCCATCAGAACAATGGCGATTCCGTATGCACGTGTGTTTGTTGTGTTTGTCAACAGCGTATATGCGGTAAGAATACTTTATAAGTATACAAATGAAGTTACTATTTCATGATTAAAATCACCTATCAACAAAATTTATGATATTTGTTTCGCCATAGCTTGTATTTACTGTTCATTATATAGTTTATACGTTTACTTAGATATATCAAAACCAGCCAGAAATAGAAATGAGCTAAAAATCTACATATAATAAGGATTTTCAATGTTGAATGTATGATTTTTACGATAAAAAGCCAGCATTTGAAAAGATGTTTCCTTTTGCATGCATGTGTGCTTTTAATATTTTGAATTTAATGCAAAGAACTGAATATAAATACAAATCTTACAGCGTATAAATATTCACAAAATGTAAACTTTCAATTGTAAGTATTTTTTTTATATAGACTCTATGTAAGTTATCTTTATTTACATAGACTCTATATACGCAAGTAACTTTAATTTATACAGACTCTACTTTTGATCTTGGTCGGCGTTTCCCTCACTGTTAGTTTCCTGAAGATCTCCGACCCCCTCACCGTGTACAAGGGGTCTGTCATCACAGACATCAACAATGCCATCACCGCCACGGGCCTTGGTCCGGAGGATTACTATGGAGACGGCGACCTAATGCTGTTCCTGTCCGGCTTCCTCCTGGTTGTCTTTGTTGCTGGACTGCTGGTCCTTGTTGTTGCACTTGCCGGTTGCTGTGGTGGTTGCTGCAGAAATTCTGCAATAACAAAACTGGTATAATTTTGGTTTATTTACAAAATCAATTTTTATTAATAAGATTGTCAGATTCGTCATTGTCTGTTTAACTTTCGGGTATACTGACATGATCTTTACACTACAGTACGCAGCGATTCTTATCACGTTCCTCATAGTAGAATTCATCCTCGTCATCGTAATTTACGGATTCTCCGACAGTATGGTAAGGCTATGTACATTTACATAAGTGTACAAAGAAAGTAAAATAAAGCTTGGCCAATTCTTTAAAAAAAATTTCATATTTATAAAGCGACATATTGTTTTCATTAGTTACGATTACTCTCTGTTTCTGTTACAGATGATGGGTTCTATTAAGAAGACACTAACATCCGTTGTGGTCTCTGAATACCAAGGACTGGTCGGGAACAACACAGAAACCTTTGGATGGAACTTCATCATGACCAAGGTATACTTTTATCGATATTTTCAACAAACATGAGAACGTATGAACTTGTATATAAGGGACATAACCTAATTCTATGTCAGTCAATTTGATAAATGCGTTTAACCATTATGTTTCTTTTTATACATCTCTTACTTTTAGCATATTAAGGAGGAGATCTTTCTTTCCCTTCCTTGGAACAGTTTTTTAAACAATTCACAATGTAGTGACTAATAAAAAATATACATCAATATTCAATAATAAAATTGTCTACTGAGTTGTATACGAAATCAATTTATCTAAAAGCAAGACGGTTTCGGATTTTAATCATGGCTCTTGTGATAATTATCTTTCATTTCATTCCAAGTTCGAGGTTTATAGATCTAAGCATCGTGATAACTATCTTTTTCATATAAACTGCGTATAAGTGAACTTTTTAAAATAAGCAAATCAACTTGAAATAGTAGTTCCTGAAATAAACTGTAAAGATGTGACAGTTTTACTGTTCTTTACATAATTGGTTTTTCACGAAATTTGTGATTGCCAATTCCTTTAAGTCGTGACTGACACAAACGTTTTAACAATCTGCGTGGAGTTTTGTTTTTACTAGAGGGATGCCTGTCCATTCGTTGGTGATTTGGTTAGGTAAAAATTGTGTGATGTGATAATGTCAAATATTGAAGTATACAAACATATCCATTTCAAAACAACGTAATTTTATTTAAAACAAATGACGAATTACGCTTATATAACGAAGAAAAATTGCCCGTCCCTGACGCCTCGTTAAAGGGCGTGCGTCACTGTACATGTGCATGTGTGACATTATATAAATAGTGCCTGTTTGGGAGGGTAACTGTTGAAATTGACACCTCGAGACAACCATTATCAACCGACGCGAAGCAAACACTACAAATTTTGTTTTATATATAGTCAGAAATCGTATATATAAATTACTTATTATTATATAAACTTTTGCAAGTTAATTACTGTTAAACACGCGAAATTGTAAATGCTGAATACCTGTAATAAACTGGGCAAATTTGATATACACATGTAATTTGATTTGAAATCGTACGTAATTCGTGCATTGAAGTTATCGTTGGTCAACTAAATTGATAGAGTAAATAATTTGTAATTCAATTTGAGCAGAATTATCCTGGTTGAAATTAAATATTTGTATATCAGTGTGATTTAAAAACAAAACTTGAATTGTTAGTTTTTCCCCTCTCTATATTTAGTTTACCGATTTATAGAGTTCATGTTCGCAGAATTCTTGTTCTTATGTCACTAGCGTTATTCATTGCAACAATTCACGACTAACTTTTTATTATTACACACGTTGACACTTTCTAAAATTGTCTGTCAAATTTTTGTATATATTTAGAAGGAAGTTCGTAAATTTGCAATCTCTTTTCATGATTTAGAAATTATGGCGATGTCACGATTTACACAAATGAATTCATAGGACACTGTTATCAAGAATATTGTTTACATAGTAGTGAAAGTGCATGTAACAAAAACGTTCACGAGAACTTTACTACCATGCAAGATCATTCTATAAAAGTACACAAACAGACCATTAAAGTGTTCTTACGCAGTTTAAATAATTTACATGTACTTTCAAATGTTGGATTCTATATTGACGGGATAAGTCAAGAGAATTATTTTTTATTTTTTTAACGCATTTGTCACATTGTTTATTGGTGTGTCCCCCGGCCACAGAGTAAAGGATGATGACCGAAAGGGTAAATACTATGAACTTGTCCACTAAACTCAAGGTTGGAAAAAGGCACAAGTCAATATTATGACTAAGACGGCCGTGGCCATTTTTATACCACAAGAATCTCGGTTTGAGATTATGAGCTATGTATAAAGATGTAGAACAATGTTTCAAAAACCATCACATAATTTTTTAAGGTAGATCTGATGGGTAATTTGTTTATAATCCAACCTCCTTAAGTTGAAGAGTGTTTGTAACAAATGCGAAAGTGTTATAATGATAATGACTTTGAACATTAAAATCTAGTCTTTAAGTAAAAAATAAAATCTAGTCTTTAAGTAAAAAAAAGGGTAATAATTCGCCCAATTTCCAGATCCCCAGATCCAGATTCCAAGTCCCCTCTCTGTGGGCAATGGCCAACATTCCTAAACCTAATCCTTGTTTTACTGCAGTGGCTGGACGATGGGATTGAAATAAGTCACTAATCCTCGTTATTAATCTAAATTCCAAACTTGAACACCGGTAGGTTTATAGCCTATACTTTTGTAAACATATGTATACGCTTTCAGTACCAATGTTGTGGGGTTTATGGATACAGCGATTTCACAGCGACCGAGGTCTGGAAGTCTTCGCTGGTCGCCGGAGGAACAACGTATAATCTGAAGATCCCTATCGTGTGCTGTGACGAGCTGCCATCTTCCACTGACTTGAATTGTACTGGGACTAAAACTGGAACCAATGCCAACAAGGTATATATATATAGCTTGTGTTTTAAGGGAGGTAACTTAACATTCCTGCAACATCACAAATGATAAATCATTTTTGAATAGTTACTCTACTTTAGTAGTTTATGTAAGTATAAGTACATGATAAGCAACATAAACAAAGTATTAGTCTTTTATATTTTGTACACGTTGTGTATGCATTGTGAATTGATATCATGGTACTTGCATTAATAGGGTTGCTTCGAGGAACTTTGGAAGGTGTCCGCAGGGAATTTACCTATTGCTGTTCTAGCTCTAGGGTTGGGGCTGTTTCTACAGGTGGGTATTTATTGTGTTAAAATCGTTTAAATTTTACAAAGATGTTTGTCTTTTGACATGGAAAATTCATGATCTTGGTAAATGACATAAATTATGAGCACGTGTTTTACGATGTGAAATTGTATGATGAATGTGTTTAGTTTGCCATGTACTCCTCATAAAATAAAAACCAGAATGATGTTGTCTGTCTGGTCTCAGTCTACAGAAATAGAAGAAGGTCGTATCTATCTTCTTAATTTGTAGAATGGTTTATCTTGGCTTGATCTATTTATTACCAATTTAAATCTATTTTGATCTGAAATGACTAGAATATAAATGCATACAAATTTACCTGTATGCACACATACACCGTATAATCAAAATGATTTTAAAAAAAAAACATATTTCTTAAACTCCAATTGGTTTAATGATATCGCAGATATCATTGTAATTTATTGAAGTATTGTGTCATTTTATTGAGTTTTAAACAAAGAACAAAAGAATATTCTATAAAGTTCAATGTATACTTTCATTGTTGGAACAATAGACGCATCAATCAAGGTAATACTAGTATTCCTATATGTTCAGGTTTTACTGATCGTCGCGGCGTGTGATTTATCAGCAAAAGACAAGAAAGGAAAAGTGGAACCAGTTGTAGAAGTGGACCAAACAATGAAGCGTGGACTACCCTTCAAACATTAAGATGTTATACTGGAATTCGATGTTTTACGATTTGTGTTGTTTACTATTGTTTTGTTTTTAAAAATCGAGTCACGGGTTCTGCGTTTCAAAACCTTAACCCGGAAGCCATGCTCTCAATAGCAATGTTGCCATTTTAACAATGAACATGACATTTGTTTTTTGTTTGTTTTTTGTTTTTTTTTTTCATTTTTCAAATGTTATTGTTCAAACTGTTAATATGATTTGTTAATTCATATATTTTGGATTTCTTGCAAATTGTTTGTATATAAGTAAACTGTTATACCACTCATTTGTTATAAAATTAAAATTCACCATCTTGTATTCGCATATGTTTGCATTATAAATCAACCTACGTTGTTTCAACACATCTACTGTTTTGACCTTTTCAGGTCATCCAGTTTAGAAGCCACGGGTTTGGTCGCTCTAGGTCGACTGTTAATAATTATAAGTACCGAGAATATTATGGACAATAATGATAATCACGTTGGGCGTGGCTATTTAGCGCCTGTCGTACAAATCAGCCGAACTGAATGTGTGAAACGTCTCAACGATCAATTGTGTATTAATTAAGACATTCCAATTCACTCATTGAGATTAAACAAGAATGTTCCAGTTCAATGCAGTTTTAACTGATAAAACATGTATTATGTCTATCATTTTTTGTATAATTATATTACTTGTTTTTGACACGTTTAATCATGAACTAATTAATCATTTATAGGCAACCATTGTATATACATATAAAATAAAACGGAATTGTATTTGTTCATTACTCGGGACTTTCACACAATTTAAGCTCAAAATTTAAAATTTTATTTTTCTATTTTTAATGTTCAGAATGGTTAGTATGGGTATTTTTTAATACTTTGTTAAAATTTGAAAATCAACTATTGAGTTATAAGCAAGATACAGAGTTTAAAATTCTTTGTTTTGTTAACAGAGCTCAAGCCTTGTTGTTGTTTACATATGTGTCATATTGCTTTAAGTTTCAATCAAATGTTGTTTTCTTCTGTAGATGATATTATTTATGAACACATTGAATCAGTCTACCTTGTTTGCCACGAGTCATTTTGTCAAAGAAATGTTAGTTCCATACTTTACATTATTTGTAAACAAATATGACTCGAGCTTTGTTTACATAACAATGATTTCTTTCCTCTGTGTCTCTCGTTTAATTTGACTTCTAACATTCAAATTTTTGTTAATCGTTCAAAATGCGCAAGTTAACCATTTAATACATGAAAATAAAATATAAAATTTGATATAAAATTGTGTCTAAGTCCCTTTAAAGGGGCATGGTCACAATATGGTCAAAAATTATTTTTTCGATTTTAATGTTTACAATGCTTCAGTAAGGCATTTTAAATAGGCAACCAAAATGTGAGTGTCATTTGTTGAGTTATAAGCGAGTTACAGAGCTTACAATTCTCCGCTAAGTAAACAAAGCTTGTTTACATTTTGAATGTTGAAGTGAAAAATCCAGTTTTATACCTCAAATGAATGTGTCAATCGTTAGGAACAGTTTATTTGTGCTTAAAATGAATAAAAGATAGACTACTCATCAGCTTGAAAAAGATTATTTACTGGTATATTGAACCTATGTCAACAAAAACAGGGCACGAGCCTTGTTTACATGAGGAAGAATTGTGAGCCCTGTATCTTGCTTAAAACTCATTGACTGGCACCAAAATTTTATTTGGTCATTAGAAATGCATTCCCAAAGCATTGTAAATAATAAAAACAGAAAAATAAAACTTGACCAAAATCGTGACCATGCCCCTTTAACATTTATACATTCAGTCGTGTGTCTTGGATCTAGACAATATTAATCTAATTAAGGGAAAAGCATGATGAATAACTACCTTTTTTTTAAATGGACATTAATTTTTAATATACGTAGGAAAATTATTTCAGACCGTAAAAATAATAACTAAGTTGTTTAAATGGTTAAAACAAGTTGATACAGTGCAATGATCTATATAAATCAAAATTGCATCTCCAAGTTCTATAAATCAAACAACGAAGGCGACCAGGTAAGTTCAATATAATTCAATTATCTAGCGTGTAATATGATTTACTGTACAAGTTCAAAGAGTCGTTTACTTTTCAAATCGCATGCCTCTTTGTAAGTCACAAATATGTTGAAGACACATACAGTTAACCATGATAATATTTATGCAAATAATGATATTCCATTACGCAGGTTTTCTAGCACAACCATTACATATACTAGTAATTCCTCGTCAGGGCAATGTCAGGTTTTTTTAAAAAAAATAAGACCAGGTTTTCTTTAGAAAAATCCTTGAATCTTGGGGGGAAAGCATTTAATTTTTGTAGCGTCACATCTTTTTTAAATGATATTAATGTTTTTTTATATAATTATTATCTGTTATTTTTTAATTCAAGGTCTGCGTATGTCATATTTAACGTTCATATTTATGGGTTTCATTACAATGCTTACCAAGTTTGCACCTGATAGATACATGAACCACATATCTACAAGTATGATTGTGGTTACATGTATAGATGCTTACTCCCATCATAAGACTGATGAGTGACTATTGACCTTAAAACAATATGAAAATAACTCAAGGCCATTCTATTCAGATTAAGAGGTATTTCGATTTCATATGGGGTATTGGCACATATGGCATTGAGTAGGCCAAGAAAAATGATAAAAACGGTTTATTATTAAGTAATTCTGACTTCCTAAACCTGATGAGGGCTTTCGAAGCAATAAAAAAAAGACTGACAGACGTAGACTAAAACAATTTACGTTTTAATGGAAAAATAAGAATACATGTCGCGTTGCTTATGAGATCCGTTTTTCATTCAAATTGCGGGGAAAAAATGTGTGTTTGTACACAGATGTAGTCACGTTTATGCAAGAAGAGAAACAATTAGGCATAGAATAATTGTGATGGGATGACATGTAAAGAGGTAAAACTTCATACGTAATCTATCTGTGTAAATATAGATCGTGAAATACTGAGACACATTGTATTTCAAACATCCAAAATGGAACGCGCATTTCCTTCTGTCCCCAAAACAATGATCAATTCATTCAATTGATTTGATTAATTTCACTTTTTTTTTGGGGGGGGGGGGGGGTAGCAAAAACTTCCTTTTATCACGCCGCGTTTTATCTTGTTTGAACAAATCCTACTTTGAATACTACGAATTGAAAAATAGTAAGAAAACTATTTATTAGCCAAATTTAGATGAATACACGTACTTGTAAATCATTTTCCAATAAAGCAAAAATCTATAATTTAGAATTGCAAATACTGAGGATTTTCATTAATTTAGTACAAATAAACATTATCTATGAGAGACTAATTAAGTTTTCAGTTCTCTGTCGTTTTTAAGTCATTACTAGGATTTGTATCTGTTTTTATTGAACTTCACTTTATCTAACTTCTTTTACCTATATCAAGCGAGTTTTCCTGAACCTTGAGCGATCACGAGATTTTGTCGAGAAGTAACAATCAAATCACGAGTAAATTTTAAAAGAACAAAATGTTAGGGTTCAAAGTCAAGTATAAAAATATAAAAATTTGTGAACAATAAATCAGACTTAAAATAGTATCATTTAAAAAATTAATAGCATTGAGATTTTGATGCAATTACATTGGTTTATAGATATATCGTTATGGACCAGAGAAACATACAGGGTGAAGTTTACAAGCGTTTCCAATATCCTCAGAGTAACCCCAGACGCTATAATATATTATCCAGGTTTTTGAAGAATATGTCTATGTCTTTGCTATTTCCTAGCAAATATCCGGATACTTACACAAAATCACAGAGGTTTCTTTGTTAGTTAATCAAATCTTAAGAACATAAATTTTGAAAATTTCAGACGTAAAAAAATGAAATGAAACAAAACTGTGGAAATGTATGAATTTCTTTTCACAGAGGTTGTTTTGCTAAATTCACGACGAACAAATTGATTAGATATCGTTCAAATTCGGCATTTGTTCTGCTGTGCTGGTAGTGATAAAGATTTGCTTCCATTAATAACAACTGCAGATATTTTGAACCCCGAACTGTATGCTAGATTCGTGACAGCTGTAGGAAAAAAATAATGATGATGGAAAATATGAGAGAGAGAGAGAGAGAGAGAGAGAGAGAGAGAGAGAGAGAGAACATAAACCTTTATACAAACTTCAATTTGACTAAACAAAACAATGGATTTACATTGATAAATAACCACATTTTAACGCAAACGATACAATTAGTTTATTTAAAATTCATGAAACACATTTATCAGTCACTAAACACTTTATTTCTAAGTTTCATTCACAAATGAACCTTTATTCACATAATACGTTCAATCATCCCTGTATCACAAAATTACAAAGAAGTTCCCATCTATATTAATTGTAATAATTCTTTCGTGAAGCAACTCTCAAAATAAAGAAAACTGGAGGAGAGTGTGGTTAAGAAAGGTGAATAAATGGTTGACAAGTGTAGATTTAACGTTGTGAATGATTTATACCGTTCATTAAGAATTCATATTATACATAGCATAATCTCGTCATGATTTTTAGTTTGAGTTTATTTTAATTCTGGGAAGCTTACGAAAGGTAAGGATGGCGTTTTACTCGTCGATCGTTATTTCTGTTTAAATGTTCAGTACAAAAATCTTTGTTTCTTATAATAATCCTTTTAAAAGAGTAAAGTTCTTCTAATAAATTTAATTTCTTTAAAAAATTGATAAAAAATTTTACTCATAATATTATTTCGCTTTTGATTGACCATGATGATTTACCTTTACTAATTTTTAAAAAAAAAATTATTGATCAAAATAATGTTATCGAGATTATCGCTAAAAGATTTTATTTCAATAGATACTTTCATCCAAGTTTAATAATTAATTTTCAATGATCGTCCTCTGTACATCGTCCGACTATGGGTTGGCACCACAGCTTGGCAATTAGGTTTGACAAATCGTTATGTCAAGTCTTAAAACAATAATCAGAGAACATTGCTATGTATTTCAGAAGTCTCTCATTAACATGCTAGATCACTTGAAATTGTCAAAGTGATTGATCCTTATGACAAATAGTACCGTCAGACTTTATACAAATCGTGATTACATTTTGCGTAAAGTATACAATAAAGCGATTAATTGTACTGAAAAAAATGATTAACTTGAGAACTTGACATCCAAACATGTTAAAGATAGTCATATTGCATGGTCCTTTTCTTAATGTAAGTGGTTCAGACATCAACGATTCTAAGACTATTGTTTAAAACATTGATATAATTTTGACATTTTCTTCCTCAGATGAGGGTTACAATAGCAATATTGTTAACCCTAAGTGCATTGGCACTTGGGAAAATTGAGCGAATGCAAATGCCCAGGAGATTGTGCAGTGCTTACACAGATATAGGGCGGCAATACAAATTACCCGGAAACACAAAAACACAACAAGAAGTTCAGTCCTTGGCTCTTCGCCAGTACTTATGGACAACTGCCGCTGATCGTTCAAACAGCAAAATTCCCGAGGCCACCGTCAAATGGATCGAGGGTCTTGACAGACAAATTTACAACTTGGCCAATCAACAGGGCAGAAAGAAGAGACAAGCGTCTTGGTATCGCGGTCAGCGTAAGGAAATCCGAAAGCTGAATGAAATAGAAAGATTGCAAGTTTTCGACTGTTTGAAAACACTAAAAGCAACAACGGTATGAAGCAAAATTAATTAAACACGTAAAACTATAGCAACCATCCATAATGAGAAATATATTGAATCAAACCATCATGTCTTATCTGCAAGGCATTGACAGGAATTTCTGAAATAATATTGTTTATGAATTTTTAGACTGTACAGCCTAACGTTTATGATGCCATAGCTGGTGTCCATCAGGCAACAAAGGTACCTGCATCTCGCTTCGGGTGTGGATTCCTCGGATTTAATAGAATTTTCCTGCTTAGGTAGGTGATGAAATACATACATACGATCAGCATAAATAACACAAAAACTGACATATTCTATTCAAACGTTTGATTATTCTATGAAACAAAAATTCATCCATTCACTTATTTTTCAATATAGACGCACTTTTGGTATAAAAGGATACCAGTATGGCATTAACATGTGTAATAAGAATATGTATCATAATGTCATTTTAATATTCAAAATGCTAAAGTAAAAATGAAGTTTTAACTTGGTATGAATCAATAAAAAAAATATGACCAGAGGCAATTATTTGATTTAATTACAGATTGGAAATGGCAATGAGACAAGTATGCAATCCTACAATAACAATTCCATATTGGGCATCTACACTCGAGGAAACCCTCAATGATCCCACCGTATCTGTCGTATGGTCGCCCGAATTCTTCGGAAACGGTTACAACTTCGTTGAGACTGGGCCATTTGGTAACTGGACTGACGGCACAGGCAGAAGAATATCTCGTAATCTAAATCACATAGGTGGCGTGCTAACTGAAAGTGACATTGAACGAGTAGTCGAAAGAAATACTCATTACCACGACATCTTTATGAATCCTAGAACAAAAGACTTTGCGAATACTCTAGAAGGAATAAATTACAACGTTCACGGCTATGTTGGAGGAACTATGAATAGATTAGATCGCGCAGCATACGATCCTGTTTTTATCTTCCACTATGCATACATCGACCACTTATTTGAAAAGGCGAGAGAAAATTTCCGCATGAAAGGTTTTAATCCTGCCAACGACTACCCAAATTGTCCAGGCATCCATGATTCCCAAGCTCCAATGGCCAATTTTACATTCTTCCGAAACATCGATGGCTTGAACGATATTTGGACAAATCAGTATTTTTACTATGACGATGTGCCAACTTGCTCTGCTCTTAACAGAGACTGTGGAACGCCGTATCTGACATGCGCAAACATCGATGGACAATGGAAATGTCAGTCAACGGTTACCAAGTACGCTTTTGATACGTCTCCAGAAGTACCGATGGCGTCTAATTTATTAAACCAACAACTTCCTGGTCAACAGTTCCCAGCTCCAGTAAATGACCCTAATGCTGCATTTCCCGGACTAAATGGACCCTCAAATCCTTTAGGAGGAATTGTTCCAAATCAACCAAGAGGACCACCTCAACAAAATTTTGCTCAAATGGGTGGTTTTGGAGGTCAGCAAACTGCAATGAACCCAGGACAGCAAAATTTAGAACCAAATGTCCCTGTCCCACAGACAGTTGTTGGTCCAAGACCTCAAATGGGACCCTCCAGTATGAATTCCCAGTTTAGTGCTGCCAGCAACCCACTTCCAGAGCAACCAAATCCAGATCCCACTCAAGGTCACACAGGATTAAGCCAAACACACTCGATTTCTGGTGTTCCCAACACTCTTGGATCTGGAATGTCTCATTTTGGAAATCAAATTATCCACTCATTACCCGTACAATCCAATCCCCAACAACCGCCTTCACAAGGACATATGCAACTTCCACAATCCCCTCATGGAAATCAGCAACAACCGGTGCAGGGAAATGCACATCCTCAACATGGAAATATGCAAAATGGTGTACATTCTCCTTTTAATCCCTTTGAGCAAGCAAACCAAAATGTTGGTATGGAATTACCCGTAATGGGTACAGTTACTGGAATGGAACTGCCAGTTATAGATCCACCTTCCCCAAACCAGGTTGATCCCCATATGCATATGAATCCATTTGATCAATTTGGTCCAAGCCCTGTTGCATCAGGGCCTGAGCAACCACAAGTACAAAATCCGATGCCACAGGTAGCCACTACGGCCCCACCTGTAGCTATAAACCCCCCACAGGTAAAACCCATGAACACCGCAATCGGTCCACAACCTGCTCCACCAATGCCAAAGTCTACTCCGGTTGCTCCACAGGTGAAGCAAAAGGCGCCGTCCATCATATCCAACCTCAACGTGCCGGGAAATAACCCACAAGCACCAGGTGGCAATTTCTTCAGTTGGAGACAAAATCCACATAATTCGTTCAGCATTAGACGACAGAGACGAAGTGTGTTTTCTGACTTGCCAACGCCATTAAACAATGATTGTACATCTTGGATCCACGAACTAGCATACCCAATTCAAAACACCTACGAGATTGACGGAGTTGCTGATTCCTCAAAATGGCTGTATGTTCCAATAGCCATAAAAACGATGAGAGCCCCCAACCACACATACGAAATTAATGGTTATAAAAATGGACTCACATCTACTTATGATATTTACGACCCACGGACTTCTAATCAATTTCAAAGAAGACTTAAAGTTGACCAACTGCCACAGAGAACACATTCTTCAATCAGCGGTTCTGGTGCTTCCAAGGTTTATCTGAAATCAGATGGTTTATCATACGAAGGTTCCTACCTTGACTACGTACTTGTCGATAACCGTATGCCCATATCGGAGTACGTAGGATATGTAGCAATCAAAGACCCGAAATTTGGACGATCTCAATCGTTCATTTCTGTATTTGACTCGCTCGGAGAATTATGTAAACCTAGGTGTGCAACATCTAGATCTAGGTCCAACCCCAAGTACCGACCCTGTTCCGGTCTCATCGAAGCCGACACCTCAAACCCAGAAATGGCGTACAAAAGTATCCCCGATGCCGTTTTGGACATGTGGACCATTAAAGACCCTTATCCCCCGCGGGTCTCCAGACCTCCTTACCTTGAATTCCTTTGTGACAACACAAACACTCTTTACTGGGACGGCTGTGAGAATGACAGATATCAATAAAACTGATTTGTTTCTTAATAATTTATTACAAAAAAAAAACAACTTTGTAAATTGTAAATTAATAACCCCCTTTACATTTCCCAGAAAATGGTCTGGGTGTCTATACATTATAATAATTATTTAGGATATCAATATTTTGACAGTCTTTGTCTGTCTTGAATTTGTTACACGATCAGTAATTTGGAAAAGTGGCATATGGTGTTTCTTCACTTTGTTGGGTTTGTAGGAACTTTGCGTTTTGTTGTTGAAGAGAAAAGTTCCGCTGCGTGTACGATATGGCAATAAATATCCAAAACCACCACAGGCTCTTTCTCTTTTCGAATATTGAGATTATCTAAGTCGCTTCACCTGATAAAAATAACAAAAGCATTAAAAATGGAGTCGCATATGCAGTCAAGGTGCAACCAAATATGCAACCTTGCGAATTTACTAAACTCATATGGATATAATCGCATTTTACCTAAACGAAATCTTGAGCAATAGAAAATTTCTAAAAACTAAATCGCACTACTTTGTTGACACATAAAATATTGCGTCTATTTATACCCTTCGCGCTTAGATAAAAATATAACAAGGAAAGAGCGCTTCTTGAACAATAGACGTGATAGGACGACCCTGTCTGGTTTAGATTCTGCGTCGTCTCGGTACGATATGCTTCATCTTAAAACTAAAACATAATTTATGTTTCAGTTCATTAAACTACTTTAATTAGTTTTACAGTATAAGAATCGCTGATGCATTAAAATAAGAGAAGAAGATACAATCAATGACCTTGTGTTATTATTGACCTTGTGCTAGTATTACACGTATCTAGGTTTTTATACTTTACTTAATTCTACCAATCTACCCTTTTCTTAAGATACCAACGTATTACAGGCGCCTGACTTGAAATATATTCCTTTGATAATGAAATTATCCCATGTACTAAAATGTTTTGGTTTAATTAAAGGAAATATTTTTTTTAGCGGCAGACGCCTATACAACGTACTCCTTTTTTTATAACGTGTCAGCGTTTAACATGAATCCCTGTGGAATAAAGCTCATAAATTCGAAGTTCAAATACGATAGTTATGGTATTATTGTTTGAATGAATTGCTATAATTTTGTTTTACAACTTTTTTGTAACTAACTCTAACAAATGATTCGTAATCTTCCTAAAGTTGTGAAATAAATGAATCATTTATTTGCATAATATTGAATGATTTCTACATTACTTTTATATTATAGCTTTTTTAATCCTTACAACTACCAGGGTTTTTTATAACTCTATAATATAAACGCAAATGCTTTTACCAACCGTCATTAACACTGAACTGCAAACATAAGTAGTAAACAACATTTGTCAGTGATTATGGTATTATAAACTACAAATGATTTGCTTGCATATTTACAGCAATTGCAGTTCATAATGTCATGTTTGCAAAAACAGGTTGAAATGTTCTTACAAATTTTAACCGATTGTTCATTTTTTTCAATATTTTTTTCAATAGACTTTAAACTTTAAATATGCTACCTTTGATAGAAAAGCATCACAAATTTCTATGGTAAACTGTTCCAATGTTTGACCTCCGAGTTGGCTTTTACTTCTCATTCCCTGTATAAACAAAATAAGTACATTATATAAATAGTACCTAGCTGTTTGGGAGGGTAGCAGTTGAAACCCCCGAGAAAGCCATTGTCAGCCAACGCGAATCGGAGGTTGACAATGGTTTTCGAGGTCAATTTCAACTGTTACCCTTCCAAACAGGCACTATTTATTTTATACTTTACTTCTGGCGTGAATTCTATCGGGAACCAAACGCGCATTATTTACGCGCATATAACATTTCCTTGTGTTACCCGTTACCAAGTGTGTTCCTAACGCTGAGGATAATAAAACAGATTACAAACTGCATCCAAACCAATCAGATTTCAGTATTTAACATGAAAATATGATAAGATCATACGTTGTTATTATACATTGATTTTAAAATGATTTTAAAATTTCTGAGAGATTTATCTTTGGTTTTCATTCCATGTTGATATAATTATCATCATCTCAAGATAATCTCTTACATACATTTTTATATATTCTGAAGAATACTCAAAGATTTTAGCTGAATAATAAAGTTTTTTTTTAATCTGAAGAATAAAAAACTTTAAAATATGTTCCTATGAAACATCTCAAGATCAAAATTTAAGTCATTAAGCGATTTCACAGTATTCATACTAATTTATTTTTGAAGGTTATTTTCAGGGGGTGAGGGAAGGAAATTCTACCTTTGCTTTGCCATATACAGGAACGTTACATCATTTCCCATGCCTTTTGAATTGATAATTCATACGATTGTTAATGAAAACACAGAGTCTTTAAGTGAATGTCTCTGCTGCCCTCCAATTAACAGAGTCAACTATTATTTGTAGACATTATTAAAGATCTTTGTGATGCACTACTAGTTGCATAATTAAAATCCATAATTAATGAATTAATAACTTCCTTATCATACCAACACATGAACTGTATACAAAGCTTTGCACTTTACACCAATGAAAGAGTTCACATTTTGTTATTTCAGAATTACAAATCAGCAGGGACAGCTTCATTGACTAAATGATACATGGACGTATATACTAACGTCCCTGATGGATCAAAAGAAATTAATTACATTTAATGAACACAAGATCATTTTAGTACCATGATGCTTTATCCAATAACTGTTTTAAAAGATGTTTAATACAGAAATACCTTTAAGTCTTCAATTAGCTCTGTTTTAGATTTGCCGATTGTCAATTCTAATGAGGGAAAATGGGGCTGTAATCTAACAGGGGTAAATGTTCCCTGTATACAGTATCAATGGGCATATATGTAAAAATTCAAAAGAATTCAAACTTATTGCTTATCAAATCCTTTATCAAGAATATTAGAAAAGAGTTTTGAAAAATAATTGTAAGTTGTTATAAACAAAACTAGTGCTGGAGTTGAAGAAGTTTTTGTTGAAAATACTCACTCGTTCTAGGGCATAAAACAGTCCATCTGGTCCCAGGTTATACCCAGCTTCTACAATTCTACAACACAGAAATGGGCACGGATCATTATCTTGCATATCTTTTTTAGTGAATGAAATATCTGGTATGAAACTCGTTTACACCATCAAATTATCTCCTTAATATGCCATATCCATGACACTCAAATGAAGCATATGTAAGTTCATTATTGAAAGTCAAGGGTTAGTATCTTCATGTAATTATAAGTAGTTCTAATCCCATGGATAGTGGGTACTTACCTTTAACTTGCAATGTTGCAAACTTGTGCAAGTTCTGTTTTGTGTCAATCAATAATTCAAAATAATGTGTTTAATGTGATAAATAAAAAAAAATACAGGTGGGCAAAATTCTAATTTAAAAAAAGAAAGAAAGATAACTAAATAAAAGAGTGAAATTTCAAAAGGGTGGTGTGTGTATGTATATGCACGGTGAATAAACTTTCATGAAAATTAGAAGCTTAAAATTAATGAATTTGAGTACCATATATACTATTACAGAAAATCAAAACTACAAAAAAACGCAAATAAAATATAGTCCTACAAATCCCTTCAAAACCTCAAAACCCTCTTCTTCATTTGTAAAATAATTATCAACTACGATTTAAGTTGATTTATAAAATGCACACAGTATCTGTTTCAATGCTATATGAAGTACAATGCCTACTTGTCAAAAGTCTTTTTTTTTAAACCAAAACAACCAACCAGTGCATGTGTTTACTTACGACAAAGAAAATGGATCAGTCTGCCCTGTGTATGGACTAAAAGGTACGGGAGCAAAATAAATCATATAGGTTCTTTTATCTGCTATATTTTATTTAGTTTTCTTTACCATCTGCTTATCAAATCACTTGTTAATCAAACCAAAGGGGAAAGTTCAGTCTCTCTTCCAGGTTTAAAGTGCAAGAAAAAGATTGATTATCATAAATTATTTGAAATGGATTCAATTAAAAGTACATTATATAATTGCAATTCTGTTAGCAGATGGCATTTTCAATTTCAGAAAGTTACAAGAGTCCTGCTTTGATTTTTCTATTAAATACCTATGTTAATTTGGATAGATATATATATTTAGCTAATTTTGGAAATATGAGTCCAGAAATTTTAACACAGCAACATCAAAACATGACATAAATGTGTTCTTTTCCTTGAACTGTAGTGTCACAGAGTCTAGGAAAAGGTATATTTACATGTATGCTTAAACTTCACCCAATAAATCTTTCAAAATCTGACTAATTTCCAAAACATACTTTCGAGCGTCTGTCCGCGTATTTGCTAAAGCTGCTTTTAGTTGTTCGTTGACAACATCTGACAAAATTTTGTCAACTTTTCCAGAACTCTGAAAGTCTAGTGAGTTAAACAGCATCTCACATAACTTCACGTAATCTAAAATATAAAAAATCAACAGTTAACTTGCATTCAAATGTGAATAGCCACTTTCTGAAAAATTTCTGAAAGTACCAGACATTGTATTCATAGGATAATGAACCTTACCTTGCAGTACACAGCATGTGAAGACACCAGACTTAAAGACATCAAAGGTAATGGCTTCATAGTCTAGGCATTCAATTTTCTTGAGAAGTTTGGTTGTAACAGGTTGTGGCATATCCCTATGGACAAAGCAGTTTTGTCATAATGTTTCAGTTTTGAAAAAAAATCCATGTCTGTTGAGTCATATTACAGGTTTATATTGTAGGGAAACAATATTGATGGTTTATGTGTCATTGAGTACACCTAATTACTCCAAAAATTTTACAGATATTAATTAGCACACTTCTTGTACATACATGTACTAATTAATAATGATTTATTCATAGACACCTGAAGTTAAAAAATTGATATATTAGTTACTAAAAAAAAATATTTTTATATTCTTAAGTTCAGGTGCCAGTGGCTTGTAGAATGAAAGGGGAAGGAAAGAAAACCCAACAATATTCATAAAATGTAGTGTTATATATAATAGGTTCCTGGCCTTAATCTCCATTGTTTTCCAACAATGATGATTAAAGATTTTGACTGCCACCTCCACCTAATCTTAACCACATCTTAACTCCATTTTTTTATGCACAACTTGGCAAGTGTCATCAAATAATTAATTTTTATTCATGAAATTGTTTACATACACATTCAGTGAATAAAAAGAGTTCATTTTACCTATACATCAACTACAGTAGCCTAATCTGTTGTGATCAATACCTGCAAAGGGTCTTAATTAGGTCTGTGTAGGAAGTTCCATTCACTCCATAGAGTCTTTTACCAACTGCAAGTGAAGGAACAACAAACTTAGAGTGTACATTCAGCTATAAATTAAATCAAAGTCATCATTGAGATCTACAATCTTCATATAAAGACTGTCCTCTGCTAGAAATATACGGTTAATTTAAAAGAAACAAATGCACACATATATGTGTTTATTTGGGGTAAGAAACAAATTTTACTTCACTTACATATGTACATGTACATTTAGTACAAGCATGCAATTGTATTTTTTGTTAGCCTATAGTGCAAATATGGTTTTCATTTTAATTCATATACTCTTATACTACTGTAGGTATTCCATTGGGAAAAAAGGCAGTTTTGTACCAAATATTGATTCAAAATTTATTTCACATTCCAATTACTATTATATTATACATATGTATTTCTATTTTTCTTTTTTTTTTTTTAGATTCTTTGGAGTATTGTGTAACAAACATACAGATAATTTAAATTGTTTCAATTTATTATTAAAAGAATATCCAGAAAATATATTTCAGTTGTCTGGATATTACTGATAATAAATCACCCATATATTAAAAGGGTGGGAAAATTCCCACTTCTATTTTAGTTTAATTTATGCTAATACATGTATGGTTGAACGTCTGTATTTTTTTATTTTAAATGATGGTAAGTTGTAAGCATGAATGTGACTTCTTTACATCTTGAAAAACCAAATCTATCAGTTTATCAATTATTGAGAAGAAAAGAAAGGAAGAATTGAAGTGTTCTCAAACAATAGATGATACAAATGTATAGTAGCCCAAAATAGGTCAAATCACTTCGTAAGTAGAAATTTGTAATTAATCTAGATCTACAAAATCTATAGTCATATTGTTAATGGAAACTGAAAAGGAGAGAAAAAGTTAAGATTACATAATTCAAACACAGTAATTCTACAACATGGAGCTAAAGGAAAAATAACCAATTGTTAATTTCACACTGTCATAATGCACCATGTTATGCTTTTTTTTCTTGCATTAATTAATCCATGCAGTTACCATTTAGTCTAAAAATTAAGTTAAATATGGGTAGTCAAATTGAAATAGGAGGAGAATTATTTTAAAATCTTGCATTTCTTTGATGAATTATTCATTGAGAATGATATGCTTTTTGTATTTAGGTACACATGTAAACTTTTTATTATCAAAGCAAAGTAATAGTAAGATTCTCAAGGAAAAGAGGTTAATTCCTGTTCGTTGTGGATAGTTCATGATCCAAGAGAGATTTTTACAGAGTTTAATACTCACTATCCTCCTCCAAAAACACTAAATCTGAAGACTTCCTTCCAAAATCTGATTTTCAAAATTGATACAAGAATAAAAATGGTTAAAACTATTTTTTTCCATTTAGAACATGTCAAGATGTCAACTAAATAATGTAAATATTTGATAATAAGGTATCCTGGCATATTATTAGCACAAATATCATAATTGTACAAAATGAACATTAAGATATACAATTTAACTTTTGTTTCTCAAACACTGATATCTCTGACATATACAATGGATATGTACAAGTGTTTTGTAAGCCTCAACACTTATTTTTTAAGTATTTTACCCTCAATATCTTAGACTATGAATTTTGACTGTATGTGAAAATTAATATAAAGGACATCATGACAATTTTATTTTTAGACTACAAGCCTGAAACATACATTATTCTTTCCTAACAATGTAAGATTTATTGTATGAGTTTTATTCACTATCAGACTTAGTCTGCATTATATATATTTCATGATTTTGGGCGTTTCAGAATTTTATTCATAAAAACAAAAGTTAACTTTCTTGCTAATGAACAAACCCTGATTTGTAATTCATTTTCAGATCCCTTTTCATATACATGTACATGTAATTTATCTCACTCTTTAAAATACGTCTTTTCTAACAAACAAATTTTGAATGACTTTAAAAGCCTTAATTAACACAATTCTCTTCTCCAAAGGAGTGACAGCAATTCTACTTTGCTATTATGCATATGTCTGTGGATGTGCATCCTAATCCATACAGTGAGCATAAAAAACTCTCCTACATTCTTTTTTATAACAATTATGCCCACAAAGTGCCATACTAAATCATCAGCCTATGCAAAATGGGAACTCCTATCCATTTTAAACACCAAAAAATCAGGTATGGTAATTATTTTCTCCTTGTGTGTAAAAACCACAGAGAATTAAATTTTGCAGCCTTTACAAGCTAGCACACAGCAGAAATTTAAATGAAAGGCTGCCAGTATATGCACAGGTATGACTCTTAATTACAACGAATCTTAATATTATCATGAGTGTTATCATTTGGTCTGCATGTCAAATTGTGAGATTTCCATAAATTGAGAAGTAAAACTATGTTTCTGCACCTTGTCAATTAACACTGGAAAAATGAATAAAATATTGTAATTATTAATTAAAAGTTATACAGTATATATTGCTTTAATTAATTTAAATGCAAACATAAAGATGTGTATTAGTCGCTACAATAATTACCTTTCAATAATTCTTTATTTCAATACCAAGTTCTATAATCAGGGGACTACAGGTAATCTAGCAGTGTAACCTTTGCACTTCAAAAGAGCATCCAACCATTAATATACTCACCTTTTTGCTTGAGCATTATGTCATAGGCTTGACGCACATTCATCTCAAACACAGGCCGGCTATGATGGGTCATTTCAATAATGTTACGAGCTTTTAGTACCAAGTTTGACTGGTCTTCTAGGGAGTCAAAACTAAAATAGATATGCGAGAAAAAATGCTGACTTATTCACACATAAATATTAAATTATTTTCTTTTAAATTAATTGACAATGTAGAATATATAGTAAATCTACAGTGCATAAAACATGGATAAAATGTTTGAGAGGAAAAAAATCATAACTTATTATTAAGTTTACTTGAAAATGAAAGATATACAGAAAATATACACTGAACATCAATTCTTGTCAATGGCCTTCATGGAATATACACTGAATATATATATATATATATATATATATAAAAAAATATTTTAGTTATTAAGTGTATTGACTTTAGTGATGGAGGAGGCTTTATCTCATCAAATACATGTACTGGTATGTGTAAATTAATCATTAATAATACCCGTAATACTTATAACTTACTAATCTGAGAGGAATGTAATGGGGTCCTTTGGTCTATTACTGACAATTTTACCCAAAACATCTTTCATCAAAGTTCCAATGCTGTATCTCTCTGTACGTAAGAAACATCAATGAAAATTTATCAAAAATGCCAAACATCTTGAAACTAGTTAATGGCAAAAATTCTATTACCGGTACTCAAAAGGGTAAATTAAAGACTTTGCGAAAATATTTTCAGCCATGCAAGTTGCATATACACTCATCATGCGTTTACTACCATTCCTATAATTATGCAGAATACTGAGTTAATTTAAAGTCTCTCTCTCTCTATTTTTCTTTCTCCTACTCTCTTCATCAAAATTTGAGGGCTTAGGTCACAAAGTTCTCTGATGGACCAAATGGGACCTGGAGGGCACAGCCCCTACTACAGATAACAAGTATATATGAAAATAAGAGAATATTTCAGAGACTGAGGTAGCAATCTATACCCACTGAATTTGAAACTGCATGTGGTTCAAAATGGCAGTCAATACTACTTGCCACTTTGTGATTTTTTAAATTATACAAAACTTGTGCGCAAAATCCACTTATATACCGGTACAGAGAATTTTTTCAAATCAGATTATAACACAGCAAATTAAATTCACTTGTTCCTAAAATATTGTTTACATGATTAAATTCTGCAACTGATTTCATCTGATGAGATATGCATATTCAAATTTGTAGCAACTTTTATATGAATTAATTAAAATAAATTAACACTTTATAGTGATATGTGATTGTGTTTTTCGGCTTTGCCCTTCAAACAGTCACACCATAAAACATATCAACTATCAAAACACTGCTGTGATATGTATTCCTTTCTTCCATTAGTCTAAATTTTACCTGTGACAGTCTGATATTAGTAAGCTTCTTAATATCAGACCATTACCTGTGGTTACAGTACTGATATGCTTCAAAATCGGTCTCAGGTTAATTGACAATGAAATTCAATGGCAGTATACGCTATATCAGTATATGCTATATGTCTCAAATGCTTTAGTAGGAAAAAATATCACACAATTCTCGGATCCAATGACATTCTTTGATATTTGTTCATACAGAACTGTTTTTGGTATATAGCCATTACATAACCTTGAGCAGAGGTACATGTACATGATATCTGTTGATATCGAAATGAAATTATGACAAATTTCTGTTCCTGTAAGCATACAAAATTCAAATGATTTTGTACCTTATTTTAAATATAAAATGGCACATGGTCTATTCAAGATGGTCAAGAGTGCTTTCTTGTATGATGTCATTCTCAAACACATTATTCTGAATTCCTCAATCAACACCCGCACTACATGTATCTAGACAGCTATAAAACTGAAAATGAATGTTTGAACGCAAATATCTTCAAAAGGAAACATTGAAGATTTTGCAAAAATGCTTAACCGCTGACAGGTTACCTAGAAATTGCCTATCAGTTTCTTGTGGACGGTCATCGGCAGAATTTGGTTTCTTTTTGTCCGCCATTTGTAAACATGTTGTGTCTGGGTTAGTGATGCGCTTCGATGGAAATAATAAAACCAAAACAAGTAGGGGATTACACGTTTCCGGCATTTGTCTTGAAGTTTTTCCACACAAAAAAATGCACTATCGTTAATACTGAGTACGCATAAAATATTTCCATAGCTTGTTATAAAATAAATTAATAAATTAGATTAATAACTAACTTTATTTGAAATATAGAATGCTTTTAAATTTAATTTACCGGAAAACTATAAAGTTTTTTTCCAAGCACCTGTTTGACCGTGATTACAGATCGGAGAGTTTACATTAGAAACACAAGGTAATTTACGGTAATATTATAACATAGACCTTTAATCAGTTTAAATCAATACATCGCTTTTCAAGTTAAGGAAATGTACAAATTAGAGACACAATATTTTAATTTAAAGACATTAGTCTACATATACAATCTTCATTTTAAACAAGGACTATATTCATCTACGATGTTCACTTAAACAATAAAATGCTTTCTTTTGTGATTAATTCGGATATGAAGGTAGTGACATTGCAGGAAAAATAGATAACCCGCGTCAGCGGGTTATGTAAATTTTTCCTGCAATGATCGCTACCTTCATAACCCGCATGAATCATAAAAGAAAGCATTTTATTGTTTATATTTACATCTTTCTTTAACTAATTAATAAATTGATTATGAATAGTTAGTAAAATTCACTAAATTACTATTAATGTACATAAGTACGTTAGCTAAAAGAAACAGCCAAATTGTCTCCTCTGAGACTTTGAGTCTGGCATCATCAAGATTATTTTGTGCAGTCCGTGATTTTACTTAGGTTGCTGTAGCTTCAGACCAATCGATAAACAGGGCGAGTCAATTTCAGTCCTGTCACTTTTAGCTGCTGTATATTTTCGACCAATCGATAAATGGGGCGTGTAGATTTCCCTTTTGATTCTGACTGATTTAGTTCTAGAAATTTTGTTTCTATACAGCTATGAATTAACTATAACTTTCCGTAAGAAATAGATGAAATTATACTTGGTAGATGTAAATATATTAACTTGATTAAGACTTTAACTTTTATATGATGTGTAGATCTAAATACAGGTCTTAATTTATGATATATAATAATAGCATATGCATCTTGTGCAGATATATTTTTTTTATACCATTCCTCTATATTTTAGTGCTATTGAACCAAAACCATGTGCCAATATAAAGATGTCTGTCATTGTCTAAATTAAACTCTCATCAAAATGGCAGGGGCCATGCCCCAGTTGGCCTCGGTAAGTGGTTGTTTTACAATGATTATTTTGAAGTTAACATTTTAAAAGATGTGACCATTAAACTCATGCAGTTATCAATTGCCATGTAATTATAAGTTCCTTTACATTATTTAGTTTCTGTCTCTTCAGAACAAGTTAATCATATATTTGAAAAGTATGTTGCATGATCATTCTTTGTTTTCTCCATTTTTACTTGCATGTCAATGTATTGCAGACAAAAATTGGTCTTGCCATCAAAAATGGAGACTTCAGAGAACTTAAAATCCTGATTGAGAATGGGGAAAATGTTCATTTAAAGGACAGGGTATGTTGAGTAATTATCGATCATCATTATCATCATCATCATCATCAATACTATGTTTAAACATTAGTTTGTCAGTAGTATAACATTTGAATTCAGTTGTATGGTATTTACTGCAATCATGTTATACATGTAATTTGTAAATGTGACTGTATATTGATAAATTTTATATACCCTATTTGTTTACTCTGCTTTCATAAATAATTGCTTGGGATGTTTGCACATTCACAATTTTAAAGAACCTATACATTAGAAAAAAAATATCTGTTTCAGAAAGGAAACACCTATCTGCATTATGTATGCACCATGTACAGACCCGTGGTTTTCCACATACTAGCTGCTCAGGGCATTGACATAAACTCTCAAAACAAGGTCAGATTATATGCTTGTTTTATTTGGTTTTCAACGTTTGATTCCTTTTTTCTTTCTCACATTGGTTTCTATTTAGCATCAAATTAAAACTAGTTCTAGATCAACTGCAAGACAAATGTAAAATTATATATAATGCTGTTGTTGAAAAAGTAGTGTATAGATATATGTGTACTTTGTAGTTTGGATATACCCCTCTACATGTGACAGCCCTCCAGAAAGACAGTCTACATGTAGCAGATGTCATGTGTTGTGGAGCAGATCCATTCATCAAGTGCTTTGTAGGTTTTTTGCCAAATATTTACGGTATATGGTAAAAATGCTAGCATTATGAATTTTCTCTTTAGGTACCACAATGTAAATGTACTATGATATAGATATATATATTACATGTATATGTACTTGAATATACTACTGTTTCAATTTTTGATAGCAGTGGTTTTATTAAGAGTATTTTATAAAATGCTGATTTTCTTCTGGAATTATAGAATGGGAAAACAGCAGCAGAGCTTGATCCTCATAATACATATTGGCAGATGGTGTATGAAAAGTACAAGGTTAGATATTACCATAAACAAGTAATATTCATGCAGATTTTTTGGGTCAAGGCATACTATCATACATGCAAAAGTGGAACATGAAAGATGGATATATCAACAAATACTCAACCCCCCTTTTCTACCATGTTTACACCATCTCACATGTGTGAGTGTCGAGGATGAAATTCACTAAAATGGTCTTATCTTAAAAATTCCTCTGTTTTACATGTTTGTTACTTTAAAAGCTTTTAAGGACAAGTAAAAATTTATTCGATTATGTTTATATGAACATGTGGGAAAAAGTTTTTGGGTTGGCAATGCATTTTAGTTCACAAGGGATTGTTCAACATAAGAATAGTTAAAGTCAGATGAAGGGTACATCCATCTGTATATACACATACAGATCTTTTTTCCTGGACTTATACATTTCAGAAAATGCATGAAATAGCAATTTTACAGCAAATGTCTTTACTTTGAAAATATAATGTTTCATGTAAAAAAAAATGTGTAATTCTAGTACTTTTGTTAAAGAAAGACTGACGCTCTCTCTCTCTCTCTCTCTCTCTCTCTCTCTCTCTGTTTCTCTCTATCACACTGGCTTGTTGAAATGACTTATCTAAATTATCATTTTCAGCCAGGAATATTTCATGCTGTAAAAGCTCATGATGTGGAAAGGGTCAAGGAACTACTGCATTGCTGGTGTAAAATGGATTCAAAATATGTATGTTAATTCATTAAAATATATTTAATTCATATGTAGATAATGAGTCATTTTAAAATTTACATACAGTCCAATGTCATATACCGGTACTTAAAGATTTCCAAGGATTTTAGATATACATGCAGATCAAAGTAAAACTACATACAAAACTGCCTGTTTGGACTTCCTACTCACTTATATTAACATTCAATGTCAAAGTTTAGCTGCTTGTTATATATGTAATATAACAATTAAGTTGTTGAAAAATCAGGATATTATTTAAATAGAATGGACAGACTCTGAGACAGTTTTCAGCAGCCCACAAACATCATGACATAGTGAGAATTCTAGATCAACACAAAGCTACTCTGGTAAGACAGCTGGACAGAGAATTTCTAATCATAAAAACTGTGTTAGAATATAAAAATTTCTTGACATTATGGTACTTTCCTATTTTTGAGATCATGTCCAGGTAGTTTCATTTTATATATTTGTAATATTTGTTTACAATTGATTCCTTCAATTTTGTTTGATTTCATTAGGATGTCATCTATGGTTGCTTGGAGCTGAACTATGACAGAGTGCGAGCGGGCTTGAAAAAATCATGGTGCAAAATTAACTTCCTTAACAAGGTAGGAAACCTATTGCATGAAGATCGAGGCTAAAAATGCATTTCGGCAAACTTTTACAAACTTCAAATTTAAGATAAAGTAAAGAAAAGTTTTTAAAAAATATGAATTTTTTTTATAAGATTATTATATAGTACTAATTGTACTACATGTAATTATACTAAAATGGTAATGGTAATCTGTAATTGCCTAAATTACTTTGTGATACTTATATACTGTATCTTCTTCCACAAGGCCTCAAGGAAGCAACATGTTCTACAGTTTGCCATAGAAATGGAGGACCTGACCCTGGTCAAATTGCTGTGTGACGGCGGGGCCGATGTCAACATTCTGGTGCTAGTTCACGACTACTTTGTGGTAAGTCTGTTAATAAGTAAAAGAGACAATATATCATTAAAATGGCTACAGTACAGCTACAATATGTCAATAGAATGCCTTATACAAGCCTAAAAAAGCAAATTAATTCATATGCCTTCCTTGGCAGCCAGAAATATTGAAAGAGCAAGAAAAATTGATTGTATTTCATGAATTCTTGAATTGTCACATCTGTTCACATTATTTGTTGACTGTGTTTCCTACACACTTTCTAAATTGATTGTCACCCTTGGTTACAATGAAGATGAGCATTATCATTGTCATTGAATGTTGGGAAGATAATTGTATATGTCCAATCCATCAATCAAAAAAAAAGAGGAGAAAAACAGATTAATATGTCTGCGCTTATTCCAAAATTGCAATCTAATATTGCTTAGACAAACACACTTCAACTAAATATAAACATGTTGATGAATTTAAAGAGATGATCTTTCCTATGGGTGGAATTGGGAGTAGACTATATATATATGCCGCATGTTGTTATGATTATGTCATTAAAAATGTAGCACAGTACCACATATCCATACTTAAGCAGATGTACAGGATATGCATATTATTCAAGATATCAAAGTTCAAGAGACAGGGGCTCTACTGTACATGAATAGTTAAAATTTGGGGGGTGGGGCATAGAAGCTTATAAATGATATATACCTGAGTATTGCTTTGTTAGATGTAAACTTAAGTATTCTCTTTTTCTGTATTGATAAAATGTGAAACAGTATTTTCTACAGATAAAAGGATTCTTTATCAAGGAGTTATCGGAATCAAACAAGAAATATACTATATTTAAGCATTGACATTAACATATTGTTTATACTATTAGGGCTTTCATGAACTTAAGGTAAAATGAAACAAAGTACATGTATTACAATTAAGCTTTCTTTTATTTTGGATTTCTTGATATAAAATGAAGTAGTTATTTGTTTTCTCATTCTGTAGCTGTAAACCAATTCTGCCTAATCATTCTAACTTTAGATTTATGTGTAGTTTAAAGCTGATTAATATATTGCTTCATTTTTTGACTTTTTCAAATTGTTTTAAACTGTTATCAATTTGATAGAAATTAGAGAATTGGTTTTCAGTTCAGAAAAGCTTATGGTATTTGACTTCAGCAGGTGATCTTATCCTTATTATATATTGATACATATGTCATTCTTTTAGCACCAATTTATACTCTATTATATAAATAGTGCCTGTTTGGGAGGGTAACAGTTGAAATTGACACCCCGAGAAAACCATTGTCAACCGACGCGAAGCGGAGGTTGACAATGGTTTTCGAGGGGTGTCAATTTCAACTGTTATCCTCCCAAACAGGCACTATTTATTTTGTTATACTGAATGTCTTTTTTAAAATTTTTAAGAAAATTTTACTGCTTTTATATAGGAATAACGTGAATTCTACAGCGAACCGTACGCGCATAATTTTCGCGCATGTAACATTTTTTAATGTTACCCGTTGCCAAGTGTAACGCTGAGGGTAATAGTAAATATTATTAACTGCGTCTTAACCAATCAGATTTCAGTATTTAACATGAAAGTATAACAAAGCATATTATCAGCACAATGATATTTATATATGATATATCTACTTTTTTAAACATCATTATTATTCAGCACAATGATATACCGGTAGTCAAATTTGTTTTCATGATTTTTCTGTTTGGGGATAAAGTGTCTCATTATCTCAATCTCTGGTACTTGGTTTTTCTCTCTTTTTCATATGAAAAAGTTTTAGATGATTTGGTAGAGAAAATGAATTAATATGATTTTAAAGGGGCATGGTCACAATTTTGGTAAAATTTTCTTTTTCTATTTTTATTCTTTACAATGCTTTAGTAGACCAAGAGCATTTTTAATAAGCAACCACAATTTGAGTATCAGTCATAGAGCTATAACAAGATATCGATCTCACAATTCTTTGTTTTCTAAATAATGGCTTGTACCATGTTTTTGTTTATGTTGGTTCATTATACCAGTAAAATTTCTTTCTCAAATTGATTTTCTATCTGCTTCTTCGTTTTGAACATAAATAAACAGTATCTAGCATTTGTCACATCCATTTTAGGTCTGGAATTTTTTTTTTCAACACTCAAAATGTAAACAAAAGCATGTGGAAAAGTCAAGGAAATACTTTTAATCAAAGACATGTGAGCTGTGTATTTCCCTTATTACTCGATGACTGACTCTCACGAAAGAATTGTAAACATTAATAACGGAAAAATATATTTTACCCAAACCCTTTAAATGGTCATTTGAGAACATACGTACTACATGTATGTGAATTATGTGAATTATAATCTTTGATCATATTCTTGTTCCCTATTTTTATATCAGATTATTTGCAAATTATTTGTAAATGCATGCATGATTTCGTTAACTGGTATTGAGCTGTTAAAGATGTGAAATTAATTTGTATAAATAAAGTAGTATTAATAGATATTAATATTTATTGAAGCTACATGTATACATGTTTTACTATTTGATCTTGCCAGGGTCCCATGTATTATGAGGTGATAAATACTAAGACACCTCAAGACATCATGTGGACTGTTCTCAAAGCAAATGTCAACTTTAACCTAAAAGATGAGGTAAGTTATTTATGCAAAATGTCGAAATATTTTAGTCAAAATTGCTTTAGAGTTGCTAGCATGTACCTGTAAAATACTGTAGGTAAATTGATCATCAGATATATATGCTTACAAATGCTTACATATAATGCATGTTTGATGAAAATCAGTTTTAGTTACTCTTTATACATGCATTAAAAAAAAAAATTGAACATTAAAAGATGTTAATTGGAGCAATTCATGCTTTTATTGATAAGGTAATTATTGATAATTAAGGTATATATAGAGAGGAATAAGTATATTAGGTATATATGAAATATAAAACACAAGCCTTAAAAAAACACCAAAATCATTGTCAACTTTATGTTAAAGTGAATTCTCTAGGAGAAGGACACAAGTGTACTAGGTATTTTTTCTTTCTTTTGTATGGATAAAAGATATGTCCCCTTATATGCTTTGTTTTGTTATAAAGAGGGGAAGAAATGCCATGACATATGCTTTGGACAAGGGAAATGGATTCTTACCAACAGAAGTGTTCAAATTCATGCTGAAGAATGGAGCTTACCTCGGGGATAGAGATGATGTACGCCAACTAAATTCACGTGTTGTTTTTCAGTATATTAATTTTTTTCTCAAATTTTTTAAACAAAGAATTTGATAATGAATTATGAAATAAAGAGATGCACGGTCCAAAGTGAAGCTATTTTTGTAATAGATGTGTTCCTCTTATACAATCATGTACATACATGTACAATGTCTGAAGTGCTAATAGATGGCCTCTGTCACTGTTTTAGACAGGAGTAGGTATTCGGGAGATTGCCAAGTTTGCTCGAAGGATGGATGTTGTGTCACTTATAGACAAGGTGGGGAAGTAAACTGAATTAATTTTATGAATTTTTTCCATAAACAAATATTAAATAGTTGGAATTTATAATCCTATTAATCTTAGAAAGAAATTGCTGGGGATATTTTCACCACTAATGAAATTATTTCAGTCCTTATCTGGATATTACATGATGCATGTAATTTGTGATTGTAAGCTAGTATACAATATTGAATATTGACATTTTCTTGGATATGAGATATAAAATAATGTAACATTTTCTTGCAGTACTATATTCAAGTGATTCGGAATTCTGACATGGACATGTTGAGGAAACTTGCAGTAGATGGTTATGGTGGTCTCCTTATTAATTTCAATGTACGCAAACACAAAAAAATAGATGACTTTTCTTTATTTTGAGTAAAAATTATGTTTAAATGTTTATTTCAATTGTTGAATGCATATTTCAATAATTTGACCTTTCAAATTCCTTTCAGTATAGAGACTCCTATGTGTATGCTGCTGGCAATGACACGGATGATGCCTTAAATTTTATAGAATGGCTGCCAACATTTCAGGTATGTGAAAGTAAATTGAGAATATTTAATCAGTTTCCACCTCAATATCTTTGAAAAATTCAAGAATACTTAATGAAATTCCACTTCTGATTCAATAAATTGTATGTAGGAACAAGTAAGATTGCTTCACCTGGCAGTGAGAGAGGAACCTGTTAGTGAATTCTCCTCTATTCTTCAAGATTGTAAAGAACCAGAGATGTTGATAAATTCTAAAGACAAGGTACGAGTATGAAATAATAAGTAAAATACAATCTCTGAACAACATGTGTGGTATTGGGTAATGACAACATCTTTCCTTTTCAGGGAATGCGAACACCATTGATTCTGGCCACATTATTTGCTAGAGATGACATCGTGAATTTTATTCTGAAACAGCCTTACAGCATAGACATCAATGCCCAGGACTGTGTAAGAAAAATATCTCTATGTGTATTCTTTTTACACAGTTTACAATGTTATTTTCTCCTGAAAGGCTCTTGTTATTTTTTTGATTAATCACATTTTAATGATACATGTATTACCCTATCTGTTCTCTTTGCACTTACAAAGAAAGACATTTAGCCAAAACATTAATTGTTTGCTGATTATTAGTAAAATGTACTCTACAAGTACTCTCCATCTCTGCTTCAAGGTTATATATAAACACAAAGAACAGGCCACCATGCTGTCAAAACTCAATGTTGTCAGGGTTTAAAACATTTCAGTGCTACACTGCTACTCTCATTCTTTAATTTCTTCAGTTTTTACAGATTTTGATATTTCATATATTAAATACTCAATACTTTTATTTGACTCCATGATTTTGTATGTTTTCTAGTGTAAGAGAACTGCCTACCACTACACCTTTGTCCTGGGTCTTGATGGTGAGAGCATCAGGAAATCTCTGGTTCAAGCCGGTATCAACCAGTCCCTTGTGGATGTGGTAAGTGATTTGCTGGTTCTTTAAAAGATCTGTGTAGCAGGGTTTCAGTGTTGAAAAGAAAAAAAAAATTAATCAAGCATGGAGTACGTGTTACATCATGGAGGTTAAAGATTTGTAATTTTTAGCAGTAGATTTTGCCTTTTCTATTGAAATTGACAACTCAACCTAATACATTTTATTAGGCAGATCAAATACCAAACGTTATCGATAGTTGTTGAAATTAATATTAAAAGCATAGTTGAACAATTTGCTGAATATCAAAGTCAAATATTATTTCAATGAATTATGCATGGTATTATGAAAATTTAAAAAATCAAAACAAAACAAATTTCTTTTTCTATGGTACAGAAAGGCAGACGGGGAGAGGATTATGCCGATTTTGTTCACAAACAGGAGTGGATTGATCAGGAAATTACAGTATGAATATTAATGCTTAGTATAAACTTGTTCAGTAACACATGCAGAACATCAACTAATAAGGAATGTGTATGAGAAACTGTTAGTGCATGATCATTTATTAAGCTTCAAAACAAATTTTACTGTCATAACATTTTAAAAGCTAAAGACAGTATGCTCTTCTTTACTAGTGCTGTAAAGAAAAGTTTTTTTGAATTTATTAACAAACTTTTGGATTAATATGCATGTGCATGCATGATGAAAAGAATTGAATATTTGCTAATTAATTTTTGCATGAATTTTTATTTTTTAAACCATACAGGCTAAATATGGAATGGAATTAGAACTTATGTGTGTTGAAAAGGTTTGTACTTAGATGAACTATGATTTTCTATTCTATGTGGAAAAAATATGTTTTAAAAATATACCCATCTTATTTTAGGTTTCAGGGTACCAAGTAGTATTTTTTCTGCTTTCCAATTCATCACTCACATTAAACATGCAAACATACAAATGAAACCTTGTTTATTATCAAAAATAGTCCATTTTTATAGAAATGATTTAGTTTTACTCTGAATTATGATTTATTTACAAATCATATTTGTTAAAAGGGCCTATATTATTATCTATATTCTGTTATAAGTATGAAGACTTAAGAAAAGTAATTCGATCAAAACGACAAGGATTAAAAGAATTTGTGGAACTCTTGAGAGATTTTCCTGTACCAGTAGCTGCATTTCCAAAAATAGTAAGTCTCTGAAAGAGTTTTCTCCCTTAAAACATTTTTCCTCTGTAATTTACAGAACGAGTCTCATGGGTGTTGATTTTTTTAATACATTAAAAGATGAAAATCTAATTAGTTTCAGTGATAATTTGTGTTCTCTGTTGTTGAGATTTTCTGTTTTTACCTCCAAAAAATACTACGCAGCATTTGGCCCAAAATGAACTGCATACACTTCTAAAAATTAAATCTAAAAAGCATATGATTAAGGTTTTATGTGGTTCACTTGGGTATGAAAGCATTTGGCATTGGAGAAAATTTAAAATAACATTACTTGCTAACGAAGGTTGTGTATTTTTAGATAATAAGAACCATCAAATAACAATTTATTGGTTATATTTACTGAAAATTAAATTTCTCATCAACTGCACCTTTAATTTCCTAAGATGAGGCATGTGTTGGATTTTCGGGTACCTAGTCAACTTATTCCAAAGAATTAATTCAGGATTTTACCATTTCTTGTTCACAGTTAGGACCTCTGATGTACTCCTATCGAGACATCATATTTCTGGCAGTGGATTATGGGAAAGAAGACATTGCAATCAGGCTTGCCAATCTTGGAGCAGATTTGTTCAGGAAAGAATGTGTAAGACTCAACTTCAATAATATTAAACACGTTTGTTATAATACTTTTAAGTAGTGAATGATTAGTTCTTGATGACCTGCTATTACAAAGACAGACTCATTGTTATTTAAAATATGTTAAAAGTCAAAACATTTCCCCTTTTCTCTATGAACTATATTGATTAAGTACACAGGAAACAATCATATTTTCTTCATGAAATGAAAATGAGCTTAAATTCTTCTTTAAAGGGACTTGGACACGATTTGACATAAAATTTTCAAATTCTATTTTTCCATTTCAATGTTTATACTGATTAATATAGAAGTTTACAATGCTGTGTCAAAATTTGAAAGTCAAATATCATGTTATAGGCAAGATACAGAGTTCATAATTCTTTGTTTTAATTTGTAAGCAAAGCTCGAATATTGTCATTTTTTACATATGTGTTGTATTGGTGTAAGTTTCAATCAAAGGTATCTTTCTTTTGTTGATAATAGTATTTATGAAGATATTGAATTAGTTTAAATTGTTTTTTACATGTCATTTTGTCTAAGAAATGGCGATTCTCTACATTACATTTTTTGTAAACAACTATAAGACTCGAGCTTTGTTTACATAACAATTAATTCATACCTCTGTATTTCGTTTGTAACTTGACCTTAACATTCAATATTTTGGTCAGTCATTTAAAAATGCACCAGCAAACCATTTCATACATAAAAAATAAAAATAAAATTTTTGATCTCAAATCGTGTCCAAGTCCCTTTAAAATTCATTCCAATATTAACCGAGATATGTACATGTGTTTTGTTAAAAGAAGTTATTGATTTATTGCTGGTTATATACATGTATCTAAATTCTAAGTTTTATGTTCCAGTATAAAAGGAAAAGCAAAGATGGAGATGAAGTAACTGTTGCCATGGATGTGATAGAAAGGGCAGCAACTCTGAAAATGGTAAACTTGGTGAATGTTCTTGCCAAGAAGCAGATTCGACAGAGAGAAGTGTTTACACCTCGAGTTCCGCAAAGGGCGCTGGCCAAACTACAGCTGGGGCTGTCCATGAAGAGTCAGGATTTTGAGCAGACATTTGTGACAAAGTTACCGATATGCAGTTATTAAATGACACTGAAGTGTATTTCTATTTATGATTATAATTTCACTGTCAAATTTTGTTTTTGTTAATGTTATTGAATACTTGTTCAGTTTTATAACTTGTATTTTACATAGTTTATAGGAGCAAGTGTTGTTGGGTTTTGGGGAAATGCACGAAGTCTGATTAGTTTTTTGATCAGTTGATTGTGCTTTTAAATAATCAGATATCAAGATGCTAATTTTTTTTACTATTTACTTTTAAATATACATTTGTTTTCTTTTACTTATGTGATATGATATATAAATTGTCTGTGATATATATTTTAATAAAATCATACCTCGTAAAGTTGCACGCTTTTAACTTTTTGATTTTTTAAACTGAAAATCAATATTCAGTAGATATCAGCTTGTTAGATATACTAGGGGATACCAAGGAGTAAACCATTCACGGATTTACCGTGAAATGTTTACTCCTTGGTATTCCCTACTATATCAGAAAAAGTAGCAAAGCTAACTCGGTGCTTTATACCTATCTTTTACTCGTAGTTTAACCTTCCACTGTGCATCCTTTTCATGCAAAAAAATCTTTTACAAAAAGACGAAAGTTTTCAAATTAAAACAACAGAAAAGATGGTACAACTTTGAAAAGAAAAAACCGTCAAAAGTGAAATTTCTTTTTTTGTTTCAAGAAAATTTCCACAGAATAATAATGATTATTCTTTATTGATTTCTTTGAATTCTATTTTCCGCATGCCATCCAACTGACGGCGGCTTCGAACAATTCACTGCCGGACCATGTCCGTAATGTTATCTGAAATCCAGTTCTGGATACGTCGGATACCAATGTTGCAACCCGAAGATTTGTTTCATCGCTGGAAGCGAGTGTATATAAACCATATGTTACGGTTGGAGTTCCATCAAACGGAGGATTAAAAGCTATCCTTTGGGAATAGGGCCATGTAGCTGTCGGTTTAAACCCAGCATGACCTACAGTACCCGATACACCTGTAATTAAGAATAAGAGTTTAGATTTTTTATATTTTTGACTTAGAGAAAAGCACATTTCCCTATAACCTTCAGGTCAAAAACATTCATTTTGATAAATAAGGATCTCTAATACTTCTAAATAACATATGTGACCTTGGTTTTGATGAAATTACTTTTGAGTTTTTTTCATATCTATCAGTTAATTCCTGTTAAGAGCTTGAGACCCATACATGGACCAGAAAAACATTTCCGACTTAGTTCTCTGTGATCAAAATGTCCAAATATAATTACGATATTATATACAATCATTTACAATTCAGACTTTGTTGTGTTACCTTTTTCACCCCCTTTTATGTCATAATTGGGGAGAAAAAATCAGTTTTCCTTTTTAGAAAATCATGCTTTCAAGAAAGTCCTAGAGAGATTGATATAAGTTCTAAAAAGTGAGTATCAAATAATATTTCAAAATGATAATAGCATAAAATGCAAGTTTTGATAATAATTAACATTTTTGAGCTTTTTTTGCAAGGAGAAGCAAATGAATAATATGTGTTTACAAATGAACGAAACTTTATTAAGAAATATCTATCTTATCGAAAGTGTCGTATACTTACATCTAGTTTCTTTGCCTGAAAATAAGTTAAATTCATGATTATTTTAATGTAAATAAATAGCTTAAAGATCTATCAACTAGTAATGGATCGGACATAAATGTTTGCCTTATACAGCTCTAAATGAACATATATTTTGTATTTTAATGTTGAAAAACTTTTTTTTTTCCTCACAAAACTGTGAAGCATAATTGTCGAATTTAAAACGTTGCCTGGTCTTTGTTGGGCTTTCACGCAAGAGTCTAAGTGTCATGTTATAAATTTTGAATTTACTGGGTAGGTGTAGATATAAAATTCACAAAATGACACAAGTTTTAAAAAAAAAACAAGTACAGAGACAGTCTCAAATTGCACTCCGAAACTGCTCAAGCACCAAGTCTTGCACTTATATTGAATTGCCAAAGGCAATCCAAATTATAGCTTTATACAGATACTTACGGTTTTCTATAACTTGTATTCGCCGTTCACATGATGTAAGGGCTAACTTCATTTCATTCTCTAATTGCTGTACATTTGATTTCATAGCGTATAATTGATCCAAAATATTTATCATTATGTTACTTTCAGTTGTTGATGATCCCGCTACTCTGGCACTTAACTGAAAAGTAATTTTAGTAAGACTAACTTCAAAAACGTATTTATAAAATACGCCTGACGTTACGTTTGAATTTTAAATAATTTTACGTCATTTTAAAGGTCAAATGATCGTTTTTATCTACAATGAATAGTAAAAAAATTAGATTATAAGCAATGAATTCAATATTTATTAATTTTATACGATATAAAACGGTTTGCAACAGTTTACGCTTTTTTATAAACCTCATCGCGGTTTATAAAGCGTAAACTGCCCCAAACCATGTTATATAGTATAAAACAAATAAATATTGAATTTATTCCTCTTTATATATATATATATATATATATATATATATATATATATATATATATATATATATATATATATATATATATATATATATATATATATATAAAGTTGAATCCAAACAATTTTTTCGCAGTTTCCTGTATTATGAAAAGAACATTTAAAAATGAAAAAAATAAATCTTCAGACAATAAAATAAATGAATTACCTTTTTTTCTTGTTCGTTAGGGCTACATTTAGCAACAATCTCCAAAAGCGTCAAAAAAAGAATGCATTTAATAAAATGCATCATGGTACTCACTGAAATTTCAACTATATTTCAAATTTTATCTAAAAACAAGAAATAAACATCCAATTTCAAGTTATATAAAGGCCCAATTTTGATCATAATCATACCGTCTGTGTTTCTCTTGCAACGAGTGTCGTATCGTTCGAAATATTGCCTGATATACGCACATTTTGTCAGTTAATCATCAAAACGATAACACAGAGAGACAACAGCTACATGTAGGCCTAATTGTTTCATATGTTATTAACAGCTTGTGCCACATTTCACTGTTGTTAAATTTTTTTAGATTGAACATGACTGAAAACTTCGATTGGTGCGAGGCAACTATATATCCATATGATTACTGTAAAATTTGGCAAAATAGCTACATGCATAAGTTATGGTATTTTAAAAGCGAGGTCTTAACTTTTAATCATTTAATCTGCATTTTATAAATTCAACAACAAAACAGGGAATGGCAAACACCATATACCCCATTTCAGATCGCTGAACATACAAGGATATCCAAGTGACGTAAACATTTTCTTTCGGCCAATTATGGTTCTTATCTATACTTAACTGATAAATGTAAACAAATTGCATCTTTTTTATTGATAAGCATAACATTAATATGTATAATTTTAGAATTTAAAACATAACTTTTACAGCATTAATCTTTGGAACCATGTTTAACTATTATCTGCCCTTGACAGACCCCCCCCCCCCCCCACACACACACACACAAAACCCCAAAAAAACCTCTGTTAACAATATATTTTATTATACTTTCATGTTAAATACTGAAATATGATTGGTTTAGACGCAGTTGATAATCCGTTTTGTTATACTTTCATGTTAAATACTGAAATCTGATTGGTTAAGACTCAGTTCACAATTCTTTCTATTACCCTCAGCGTTAGCAATGCACATAGCAACGGGTGACATTAAAAAATGTTACATGCGCGAAAATTATGCGCGTACGGTTCGCTGTAGAATTCACGTTATTCCTATATAAAAGCAGTAATATTTTCTTAAAAATTAAGACATTTAGTATAACAAAATAAATAGTGCCTGTTTGGGAGGGTAACAGTTGAAATTGACACCCCTCGAAAACCATTGTCAACCTCCGCTTCGCGTCGGTTGACAATGGTTTTCTCGGGGTGTCAATTTCAACTGTTACCCTCCCAAACAGGCACTATTTATATATTGACACCCCTCGAAAACCATTGTCAACCTCCGCTTCGCGTCGGTTGACAATGGTTTCCTCGGCCGGGGTGTCAATTTCAACTGTTACCCTCCCAAACAGGGACTATTTATATATATACACCTATATGTGCACGTATTTAGGTCCCATTTGCAAAAAATTTCATACTTTTTATGTGTAATACATGTTTATATGTGCATCGTTACCCCATTTTCTCGGTTTGTAATTCACGATACGTACAAAGGACTATTTTTAGTATTTGATTTAAGATAAAAAATACAATGTATTTGGAATGATTCATTGTAGTTTCGTCTACCGAATTTGGTTTTATATGTTCATGTCATTTTTTTCGACCCTTGTTTTTATGTTTTTTAAAATTGACAAACACCCTAGTAGGGAATGATATTCGGTGTAAGGTTGTAAGGCGTTCTAAGATTAGATAGTATATGGTTTCAAGTTGGAAATGTTAATACTTGAACCGAAATTCCAAGTTTGCTACCCTTTTGGAGATGTATCACTTAAAAATAACAAATACACTCTCAGGATTCGATTTTAGTAATCTCTGAAACAGCATACATTTATTTACAATCTAAAACAAATCATAACATGCAGAAAGAAGGAGAAACACAGCGCATGTTATAAAAAAATACTGATCACACTGAACTCAATAGTCACACTTTAATTAAGTCACAGACATGGCTTTATCCAACACTGATTATGTAATTAAAACAATAATAATTGTAAACATATTGGAACACAAAATACAGTAGAAATCCTTTATCCGGTATATATAAAATCAGCTCTTCCTGTTAAAACTATGATAAGTACAGATATATACGTTTAAAATTATGCAATGATATACCCAGTTATTTAACATTGCATTTAATTATGAGTAATATTATTGTGGATACAAGTATTTGGCATCACTCAGTTATTTCAAAGTTGAATCGTTGAATGCGCGTGAATGTGATAGAAAGGGCAACAACTCTGAAAATGGTCAATTTTCTAGCCATAAAGAATATTCAACAGAGAAAAGTGTCTTCGTTCCGTGTTTCGCGACAGACGCTTGTCAAACTACAGCTGGGGCTGTCCATAAAGAGTCAGAATTTTGAACAGACATTTGTGACAAAGTTACCGATATGCAGTTATTAAATTTTACTGAAATATTGTTCTAAATATGTTTTAATAGTTTGTTGGGTTGGGGGAAATGCATGAATTCTTATTAGTTTTTTGTATAAATTATACAAATCTGTTGATAATGCTCTTTAATATTAAGAATCAAAGGTTTTAAATCCTATTTTATTATTTAGCTTTGAATATTCATTTGTTTTCTTTTACATTACATAATGTGGCATGATATGTTAAGTGTCTGTGATATGATTTATTAAATATAATAAAATAATCTTTTGAAGTGCAAGCTTCCTTAAACTGTTCTATACTCCAAACAGTCTATTTCAGTATCTTAAAGAATGTTATTATATAGTGCCTATGATACCAAGGATTAAACCTCTTTTGGTAACTGCAGTACTGCTCAGCTGCAAGGCAAATTGACATAGTTCGGTGAAATATGATGTAACCACAATTGTTTGATTTATTTAACAATATTTAATTATCTACGGCCAAATTCTTGGTCAAACCATGTCAATTAAATGTCCAGCAAAAGAACAGAACAGCAGCTAACGTGATGTCATAAAATAAGTTTTAAGTCTAATCGACTGTTTTTTAATGTATTTTAATCTCAATTCTACAATGACAGAAAAATATTGGCCCAGTTAATATTGATTTTGAAATGCTGCAAATGCTTGTGATGGATGCAATAATAAAGCACGAATTGAATGCTCAAACGCATGTAATAATAATAATACAAGTCTTTCATTTTTAATGAATATACTAGTTTTAGATGAGAAATCAACTACTACGAAACACTTAATAGATAGAAATATTATTTAAATGTTCCATGTATGAATTGAGCCAACAAGTTTGAAATATCGGTACAATTAACTTATTTTAATTCCTTTAATTCACTATAATGGAAGTTGTAATGAAGTATGGTTTATGTGTTTCTGATTCAGGTACTAGTTTTAAAAACAATTTGGGGAGCAGACTCATCTGAAATCTTGACAAGGAAAAAAAACCTATCCGCCGATCATTAAAATCCTAATCCGTAATGGGGTAACACCCGAAAATAATGCCCTTAATGCTTATCTTTATAATCCCTTATTGATAAAATCAAATATTTTATTAAATAAATCGGTATAAAGTCCTGTCTACGTAGGGAGTGAACTATAGTTACAGCAAGAACAGCTGTTTTCCAAAACTGATTTACATGTAATTTGGTTATCACATAGACTGTTGAAACGAGCTTGAAAATATAATCCATGAAAAATAACTCTTAAACTTTTGTTTTTAGCAATAGAATCAACTTTACTGTTGAATATTTGTAATGCATGGTGTTTTAGCAACAAATATGAAATATATCTGTATACCGATAATGTAAAAATCAATGATTGGGAACTACTTAATATGTTAATTACATGTAATCTTACACACAGTGATTAGGTTGTTGCATTTAGAGGCATTTAATGATCATCGAATTTAATGGGAAAACACAGTAGAATGTAAATATTTATATATTTCATAAAGAATACATGCCAATGATTTTACAGATGTCAGAAAGAGTTACAATGAAGTCTAGTGTTTCATAGTACTTTTAGATACTAATTGTATGTATATCAACTTTATTAATACCGCATATTTCCCCATGGTGAATATTTTTAACAAATGACAAAATATATTTCAAACAAAATTTTTAGACTGCAGACGGTGCATAATTAGAAATTAATAAGCAATATCTACTTTTTATTTCCATATAATTTTCACTCATTATGATCAACCTCTTAATCACTTTGAAATTCATTTCCCACATGCCATCCAACTGACATAGGCACCATACAAAACAGTGTTGGCCCATGAGCGTAATGTCAACTGAAATCCAGTTCTTGATAAACTGGTCACAACTGTATCAATCCGAAGATTTTTTCCATAGTAAGAATCGAGAAAATATAAACCGTAGGTTAAGGTTGGAGTTTCACTAAACGGAGATCTAAAATCTATCCTTCGGGAATCCGGCCATTTTCCTGCCGGGTATTCGAAGTGTTTTACAGTACCCGCTTCACCTGCAGCACAAGGTTTTTAAAAGAAGTGAAATAAAATTCAAGCACGGAGAAGTAGCAACAGTGAGTCTTTCTTCAACCGACCTTGTCCTCATGTTTGCATGCAAGTAGAAAAATTATGTTTTAAGCGGACTGCCTCTCCACTCTTTGGAGACAGTGTAAACCGTTTAAAATTTCATTAAGGTTCTCCGATCCTCAATCTCAAAGTATTTTTTAATCATAAAAATGTTATTTATCATTCAAACTTTATAAATGAAATAAAATAAAAAGATTTTTTGATGGTATCCATGCATTTAAAGGAGTTATTGCAATTTTGGCCACAATAGATATAATGGAATAAATATACAAGTTGGGATCAAGTTGTTTATCAAGATATAAACCGTAAACCTTTTTAGTAAAACAATTTCTTATTTTATATTCAAATAAAGTTTTCAAAAGATTATTAAGAGACCAGGGGTCCGTTTCACTAAGTATTTATTCCTGTTTTATCAAACTACTAAGGGGATCAGTGATTGTCACTATGCAAATAGTAAAACTAACAAATATTGATATCTGAAAGCTGATAGTTCTAAAGTATTCAATTAAGATGTAAAGTGAACAAGGTCTTAACCATACGTGTACTCTAATTTTTTTGTATAAATTTATATTCATTTCAAAGTAACTTTAACTTTATTTTGTTAGGTTCGTTTCTAAGACATCGATTCACCTTCCTTAATGTTAAAACATAACTTGGGAATTTCATAAGAAATGAATGGAATAGTGAAACTGATAAGTATTAACGTATGAAAAGTTCTTTACTAAGATATGGCGTAGTCCTAAGTATGCTTTGTGAAACGGGTCCCAGATGAGTGTTTCCTCACGATTGAATTTTTGAAGCTAAAATAATTATATAGAGTCCCTTGTTGAATGAATGTATATAAAATACTTACATTTAATTTCTTTGCCTGAAAAAAATTATATCTATGAATATAATTTTTTTTTTGTACAGGGTGATCCATATTCTGATTTCATCTTTTGCTTTATATAAACAAACATTTACATGTTAGTCTATCACGATCATTGGATATTTAATACAAATTTAAATCACCCTATGTATTGTCTGTCATGGCCGAATTCTCTGACGGTTTTTTTTTTTATAAATAACTGTGTGAAGTATACATCGTAATTAGAACAATTTCGTTAAAATGTTTGCTATTTTCATACAAAAGTCAATTAAAAAAATAAGAGTAACTTGGACATCTTAAATTGCACTTTTTGAAATGTCAAACTGATACTGAAAAAAAACACTGTTGGATTTATAACTTTTCCGCTTTATACAGGAACCTACGGTTTTCTATAACTTGTATCCGCCGTACACATGATGTAAGGGCTGTCTTCGTTTCCTTTCCCTCTTTTTCCAATTGTTGTACTTTCGATTTCATGACGTATAATTGATCCAAAATATATACCATCAGGTTACTTTTATTACTTGACGACCCTGTAACGTTGGCGCTTAACTAAAAAGGGTTTGAAAAATTGTTCAGTACAAGATATGAAAAGAATCCAAGAGTATATTATAAATAAAGTACTTACCTCGTTTTCTTGTCCGTTTGTGCTACATTTAGCAACAATTGCCAAAACCGTCAACCATGGGATATTTTCAAAGATATGCATCATATGATACTGGCTGAAATTTCAGCAAACAAGAGGTATCATTACAGACAATTTCAAATCTATAAAAAATACAACTACATTTTGTATACATGTTTAAATTATTAAATTAATATTAATAGAAGTAAAAAAAACAATCATATTTCATTTAAGGAGCCTGGATGGTCGACAAATTATACACTTCAGATCTACTTAGAAATTTAAAATAAAATAATTAAAAATAGTTTATGAATAAAGAAAAACATTCAAATATTTCAGCTGTTTCATAATTTTCTGTACGTGTAACTTTAAAGCAAAATCTTCTCGAAGAATTTGGTTTAAAAATAACCACCTATCCAAGCTATCTTAATTTAGAATCAGACTACATGTATATAAATAATTCATTATAATAAGAAATCTAAATCTAATCTAAAAACCGAAAACTGAAATACAAGTTTAAGTTAATAGACATATTTTTGGGTGTTGATTTTAATCAACTCTCCTATGCAGTCACTCTGGCAAACCGAAAGTGAAACAGTGTTTGGACCAATTAAATCATCACCGCTGACAAGACGTAGATCTTGTAAATAATAGATAAATTCGGTGTACTGTATGTTGTACCATTGTTTTTCAAAAGAAAAGTACCTATAAATACCTTGAAAATAGTTAGAATTTATATAGTACAAACAATTCAATTGTTTTTTGTAGTTGCATGCAATCCTACGCTAGAGTTCAATATAGTCTCGTTCAGCCAGACGCTCGGCTGTCTCCGTAAATCTCCGACAAGCAGAGAGTCTCTCTTGGTAGTCGGAGATTAACGGAGACAGCCGAGCATCTGGTTGAACGAGACTAGAATTCAATATTGTTATAATTTTAGAAACAATTCGATTACTGATAAACAGTTTGATGGAATTAATTCTATCTTTAAATATTATACAACATGATTCATATGGGGTTTTCTCGAAATTCTTGTCGGAAAAGTTCGAGAATTCATATTATAAAAATTTAAATAACATATCGTTGATTTAATTGATAATAATCAATAAAATCAACTCCCGACAGTACTTCAGTACTTTGATTAATAAAATGTTCTTACCGTTGGGTTTTCTTTTGCATCTAGCTTGGTTTTATCGTCTGTGAACTCTACTTATATATTATTGGCATTTAATGATAAAAAAAACCTTTATTGTATCATTAATAAATGATAAACGACAGCTTGTGCCACTTTTTCACTACTGTTACTGTTTGGTCAGTTGGACATAAATCAAACTGGTGGGAAGGAACTTTTTAAAATATACAAACGATCGAGTATATTATAGCTCTTGGGTACATATGGCACATATCGGTATATCGTTCTGTCAAAACAAAATTAATTATGCAATTTAAACAAGGAGCCCAGGGACCACATCACTCACCTGAGCAACATTTGCCTTAACTCTGATCAAATTAACATAACAGTATCAAAATCGAAATGTTTTGACAACTTAGTACAGTAGATCTTGCTAAAAAAATAATAAAATCTGCCAATTTTTATCCACATATTTTTTTTGGTAAATACCAAGCCCCTTTTGTTGTTGCACCTGTAAGAAGATTTTTCTCTATTCCGATATACCCCCCCCCCCCCCATTTTGTGGCCCCACCTTTCTCTAGGGAATCATGGTTTCATCAAACTTCAATCTGCACAACCTGTGCTTTAACACAAGTTACAGCTTTTTTGGACTGAAAACTTTCCTAGAATATATTTAAAGATTTTCTCTACATATTCATATGTAAAAATTCATCCCACCATTGTGGCCCCGTCCTACCCCCAGGGACTATGATTTAGCAAACTTGAATTTACACTACCTGAGGATGCCACCACACAAGTTTAAGTTTTCTGGCCTAATAGTTTTTAAAAAGAAGATTTTAAAAAAATTTCTCTATATTTTCCTGTTAAAACTCATCCCCCACTGTGGCCTCACCCTACCCCCGGCGACTATGATATAAACTTGAATCTATACTATCAGGGGATGCTTTCACTCAAATTTGAGCTTTTCTGGCCTAATAGTTTTTTAAGGAGGATTTTTAACGATTTTCTAAATATATTCATATGTGAAAAATTCATCCCCCACTGTGGCCTCACCCTTCCCCCGGGGACTATGATTTAACAAACTCGAATTTATACTATCTGAGGATGCTTCCACTCAAATTTGGGCTTTCCTGGCATAATATGTTTTGAAAAGAAGATTTTTAAAAGAGTTTCTCTATATATGCCTATATAAAAAAAAATTTGTGGCCCCGCCCTACCCCTGGGGACCATGATTTGAACAAACTTGAATCTACACTACTTGATGCTTCCACTCAAATCAAACACAAGTTACAGCTTTTCCGGCCAAATGGTTTTTTAGAAAAAAGATTTTTAAAGATGTTCTCTATACATTCTTATGTAAAAATCCATTCCCCCATTGTGGACCCTCCCTACCCCCAGGGACCATGATTTGAACAAACTTAAATCTATACTACCTGAGAATGCTTCCATACAAGTTACAGCATTTCTGGCCTAATACTTTTTGAGAAGAAGATTTTTGAAAAATACCAACAATTTTTCAATCTCCCCTTTAAAGAGGGCCTGGCCGTTCATTTGAACAAATTTGAATCACCTTCACCCAGTGATGCTTTGTGCCAAGTTTGGTTGAAATCTGTCCAGTGGTTCTGGAGAAGAAGATGAAAATGTGCAAAGTTTACAACAACGACAACGCCGCCAACGCCAACGATGACAGACAACGGACAAATTTTGATTAGAGAAGTTTACTTGAGCTTTCAGCTCAGGTAAGCTAAACACTTAACATTATTTCAAATATTGAATATATAAATGCATTAAAGTTTCTAATAATGCATTAATAACATTAACAGGGCCAAACTGTGTCACCCTCTTAGTTTCAACCCTAAAATACAAGAGCAAAAGGAAAATAATGTATACAGCTTCAGATACCAATCTTTGGATTGAAAGACGAAAGAAATTAAACTGTTGTAAAACCAGTATTGTTCTTTTTTGCAGACTTAATTTCTTATATCTTTTTTTCTAAATTTTATGATGTAACCCTCTTTTATGTGGGCATAACATAAATAGAATTCTAAACTATCAACACAACTTCTTAAAGCATTAATCTATGGAGCCATGGTAAGTGGAAACTGATAGTACACTGTGTAAAAAGTTAATGCCCATAACTCATGAGCATTACTTATGTACATACTTATATGGGCATTTTATAAATCTTAGCCTTGTTAATTGGTACCGCTTTTCAGCGTTCTAACATTGTATTTTGTTTTAGCCTCGATTGTAGAGAATTTTGTGGATTAATTTTATTGTTAGATAATGTCAACTGCGGTTATAATATAACGTCAAGTAAAGGGAAAAATCTTCTTTTTATTACCTTGTATATGATAAATAAAAACACACTGCATTAAAATAAATGTATTTCATGGAAAGCTTGATATAGTATACCCTTCTAGCAAGCACAGAAGCTAAAACATATCAATACACTTGAACTCAGGAGGTAAAAAAACTCGATGTATAAGCACCATCAAAATCATTGTGCAACTCTAAAAAAAAGTGCAAACTGAACAGGAAACACCTGTCTATATATACAAAGAATTAAATCATTAAGGTAAGGGACTTCGATTTACAACCTGGTTTATATAAACATAGCAATGTAGCAATAAATATACCGGTGGTTTCAAAGCAAAAAGATCTATTCATTTCCTTACCCATCTTTTAGGAATGAAAAAGAAATGCCTGTTGATTACATCCATTGCCATTTCCTATTCTTGGTTTCAAGAATTTTAAGGAATCATGTAGTTCATCTGATATTTTGACAACACATGAATGGTGTTTCAATAACCTAGCATTACATACCTGATAGAATAATTTTGAAGAGTAAAGCTTATTCAATATTGGTGTTAGTAGATGAAAAGCAGGTGATAAAAAGAATGGTACGGAATCTTTTATACATGCAGGTACCTTTATAACTCTTGTACTCTAAATACAAATGAGAAATTTATTAGTATGTGAAATTTAAATTATAAATCATATACGTTCATGAAACATTTTTGTTATACTTAAAATCAATACCTGTTTCAGCTAAATTTGTCTGTATAGAAAATGGTGAAAAAAAATCATACTATTGCAGCATTCTTTGAAACAAAATATAACCTCTAAATTAAAGGTGTAATACCCTCTAAATAAATAATACACAATTAACTACAGTTAGAATGTTTTTCAAAATTTTCAAATGTAATGTTAGCCTGGGTGAAACCAGAACAACATGGTGTGGTAGTTTTTCTATGAAACATAGCACTTCGGAATAATGTAATCAAAGGTTAGATAATTTAATGCAAAGGACAGCTTGCATTAAAGTAAACGTATTTTATCGAATGCTTGATAAATCATACACTTCTAGCGGGCAGGAAATAAAATATACTGCACTTGTTATCAAAAATGCAAAATAAACAGAAACATCTGTCAATAAGGATGAAAAAGTCAATCACTAGGGCTAGGGACTTTAATTTACAACCTGGTTCGTACAGATACATGTACATGTAAAATAATATATTAATATATTACATGTACATTATTATTCCCTTCTAAATTTTTTATCCAAGCTTTAAAGTGTATTCTTGGACTTATACAATTGTTTCTTTATCTGAGTTATTTTGTTAAACTCACAATCAAATACTTTCTTCGCAGAAGTAGATATTGTTTTAAGGTTTCAAATGGAATTTTAACCATATCTTCAACAGCATAACAAAAGCACAGTATTAGTCATCTTTGCTAGCCAAGGGTTTACGATCCACACCGTTACTCTATAGAAGAGTGGAGTGGATTATAATCCCTTGGCTAGGGAAGATAAGAATTATCATTATTTTGCCATTTTTTAATCTCATTTTTAAGAAATCATTTTCATTGAATGACAGTAAGATTCCTGATATTAATTTACCTTTTCAGAACACAACACTTTTTCTTCTAAATGTGTGTTCCAGTTATTTAAAACTTAGGGTTGCATTTTCTGCATAATTAACAATACATTGGTAACTCTTCAACATTTCTACCGAGTTGTTCACAACTTTAATGTACTTTTTAAGACAGTATGTCAATACATTGGATTGCATTAGGACATAGTTTATATCGACACATATGTTTGTTTAAACTGTATTACAGTGAGCTTGGCATCAAACTCCTGACCAGATGATCCACTGTAAGTCCGTCTACAGAAAGGATTTTTTCAAAATTAAATGCCCCAGTGAGAGGTAGGTTTTATATTTGAACCTCTACATAAGTTTAATATTATTGAATACTCATCTTTTTTCATAAAAGGTAACGCAAAAATGTAGAGAAAGTAACTGAGACATGAATGTGATAGAAAGGGCAACAACTCTGAAAATGGTCAATTTTCTAGCCATAAAGAATATTCAACAGAGAGAAGTGACTTCGTTTTGTGTTTCGCGACAGACGCTTGTTAAACTACAACTGGGGCTGTCCATAAAGAGTCAGAATTTTGAACAGACATTCGTGACAAATTTACCGATATGCAGTTATTAAATTGTACTGAAATATATTGTTCTAAATATGTTTTAATAGTTTGTTGGGTTGGGGGAAATGCATGAATTCTTATAAGTTTTTTGTATAAATTATACAAATCTGTTGATAATGCTCTTTAATATTAAGAATCCAAGGTGTTAAATCATTTTTGATTATTTACCTTTAATATTCATTTGTTTTCTTTTACATTACATAATGTGGCATGATATGTTAAGTGTCTGTGATATAATTTCTTAAATACAATAAAATAATCCTTTAATGTGCAAGCTTCCTTAAACTGTTCTATACTCCAAACAGTCTATTTCAGTATCTTAAAGAAGGCTATTTTAGTGTCTATGATACCAAGGATTAAACCTCTGTTGGTAACTGCAGTACTGCTCAGCTGCAAGGCAAATTGACATAATTGAGTGAAATATGATGTAACCACAATTGTTTGATTTATTTAACAATATTTAATTATCTACGGCCAAATTCTTGGTCAAACCATATAAATTAAATGTCCAGCAAAAGAACAGAACAGCAGCTAACATGATGTCATAAAATAAGTTTTAAATCTAATCGACTTTTTTTTAAATGTATTTTGATCTCAATTTTACAATGACAGAAAAATATTTATAATTAATATTGATTTTGAAAAGCTGATATTTCTATTTCGATGTGAATTTTGTAAATTTCGGGGCCAAACCCTTAAAAATCTAATTTTCTTTGTAAATTCAAGAAGTGTCTGAACTGATTAAATTTGGTTATCGCATAGACTGTTGAAACGAGCTTGAAAATATAAACCATGAAAAATATCACTTGAACTTTTGTTTTTAGCAATAGAATCAACTTTACTGTTGAATATTTGCAATGCGTGTTGTTTTACCAACATGTATGAAATATATCTATATACCGATAATTTAGAAATCAATGATCCTATGATCGGGAACTACTTATGTTAATTACATGTAAGTACATACCCAGTGATTAGGTTGTTGCATTTAGAGGCATTTAAAGATCATCGAATTTAATGGGAAAACACAGTAGAATGTAAATATTTATATATTTCATAAAAGATACAGTGATTTTACAGGTGTCAGAAAAAGTTACAAATAAGTCTAGTGTTTCATAGTACTTTTAAATACTAATTACATGTATATCAACTTTATTAATACTGCATATTTCCCCATTGTAAATATTTTTAACAAATGACAAAATATATATTTCAAACAAAATTATCAGACTGCAGACGTTGCGTAATTAGAAATTAATAATCAATATCTACTTTTTATTTCCATACAATTTTCACTCATTATGATCAACCTCTTAATCACTTTAAAATTTATTTCCCACATGCCATCCAACTGACATAGACACCACACAAAACAGTG